>NC_053489.1:10173022-10304358 GCF_905171775.1 Rana temporaria | reverse complement strand
CCCTCACAGAATCCGGCACGTTTCCCGTGGCGTATCTCAGACCATCCCGGGTTCTTGTCTGTGTGGAAGTCTCGTATTACAGGTGGGGGGGGGGGGGGGGGGGACCTGGATATTGTCACACAGCCCAGCCAGACTGGATAATCTCTGCCATCTGGTGCCCAGAATAGTACAGAAAACAAGACGCTCTCTGAATAGCGAGCGAGAGAGAGAGGGACGTGTTTATTTTTACCGCGTGATTGTGGGAAGACGCTGTTATTCCTGCATTTCATTCACACTTCAATGTATAAATAGTCACAGATCTCTAAAAATACGAACAAGGGGTGGCAGATGGCCTCAGGGGGGAACTGTGGCGTAACATTTTGGAAAATCGGTGGCCAGGCCCTTGTATGGCCGCAGTCTGGCCAGTGGCCGCACCCCTTAGGCCCCATACACCCGCGGATAAATCCTCTCGAGGATTTCAGCGGATTTCCATGCGATGGAGTGTACTCACCATCGCATTGAAATCCGCGCCGAAATCCTCTGGCGATGACGTGTCGCGCCGTCGCCACGATTATGACGCGGCGACGTGCGCGACGCTGTCATATAAGGAATTCCACACATGCGTCGAATCATTACGACGCATGCGGGGGATCCCTTCGGACGGATGGATCCGGTGAGTCTATACAGACCAGCGGATCCATCCGTTGGGATGGATTCCAGCGGATACATTTGTTTAGCATGTCAGCAAATATTTATCTGCTGGAAATCCATCCCAGGGGAGAAATATCCGCGGAAACAGATCCGCTGGAGTGTACACACCATAGGATCTATCCGCTGAAACCCATTCGCTGGGATTTTTCAGCGGATGGATTCTATCGTGTGTATGGGGCCCAAGTCATTGTATGGACGAGGTCTGGTCAGTGGCCACACCCCTCGGTCATTGTACAGATGAGGTCTGGTCAGTGGTCACACACCTCACTCATTGTACAGACAAGGTCTGGTCAGTGGTGGCACCCCTCAGTCATTGTACAGATGAGGGCTGCTCATTGGTCGCACCCCTCAGTCATTGTACAGATGAGGGCTGCTCATTGGTCGCACCCCTTAGTCATTGTACGGATGAGGTCTGGTCAGTGGCCGCACCCCTCACTCATTGTACAGACGAGGTCTGGTCAGTGGCCGCACCCCTTAGTCATTGTACGGAGGAGGTCTGGTCAGTGGCCGCACCCCTTAGTCATTGTACGGACGAGGTCTGGTCAGTGGTCTTAGTCATTGTACAGACGAGGTCTGGTCAGTGGTCACACACCTCACTCATTGTACAGATGAGGTCTGGTCAGTGGTCACACACCTCACTCATTGTACAGATGAGGTCTGGTCAGTGGTTGCACCCCTCACTCATTGTACAGACAAGGTCTGGTCGGTGGTCGCACCCCTCACTCATTGTAAAGACGAGGTCTGGCCAGTGGTGGCACCCCTCACTCATTGTAAAGACGAGGTCTGGTCAGTGGTGGCACGCTTCACTTATTGTACAGACGAGGTCTGGTCAGTGGTCGCACCCCTCACTCATTGTACAGATGAGGTCTGGTCAGTGGCCTCACCCCTTAGTCATTGTATAAACGAGGGACTCCCCCTTCTCCCGCCGCTTACTGGAGCTGTTGGTAGCGGCGGAGGCGATTGCGTCTGTCCCCTTGCTGTGTATGGAGACAAGTGATGGGAAGATGGCCCCCACCCGTCTCCATACCCTAGCAGGGCGGAAGCGACATCAAAACGTCACTTCTGCCCATAGCTCTTAAAGGGCAATTTTTCTTATTTTTTATAATGACATAATTTATTTAAAATTTTTTTTTGCATTTTAGTGTAAATATGAGATGTGAGGTATTTTTGACCCCCCAGATCTCATATTTAAGAGGACCTGTCAAGTGCCCCATCCCGACGAGCTCGCGTGCAGAAGCGAACGCATACGTAAGTCGCGCCCACATATAAAAACGGCGTTCAAACCACACATGTGAGGTATCGCCGCGATCGGTAGTAACATTATCTTTCACAATAAAAAAAAATGGGCTAACTTTCATTTTATATTTTTTTCCAAAAATAGGACCGCTGCGCAAAAACGATGTGACATAAAGTATTGCAACGACCGCCATTTTATTCTCTAGGGAGTTAGAAAAAAATGTATAATGTTTGGGGGTTTTAAGTAATTTTCTATCAAAAAAAATAAATAATGATTTGAACGTGTAAACAACAAATCTCAGAAGGAGGCTCAGGGCTTAAGTGGTTAAAATATAAAAAATAAAACGGATCCCAAATAATATGGCCCGGATTCACATACATCGGCGCATATTTATGCCGCCGTAGCGTATCTTTTTTACGCTACGCCGACGCAGCGCAGAGAGACAAGCACTGTATTCACAAAGCCAGTGCTGCCAAATCTGCGCTGGGTTTCTTAGGCGTAAGTCGTCGTAGGTGGAATTGGGCGTGAGCCATGCTAATGAGGCATGACCCCATGCAAATGATGCGCCGAGCGCCAGATAGATACGAATAACGAACGGCGCATGCTCAGAATCACGTCGGAACTACTCCCTAAGAAACGACGGATCACTGCCTACGACGTGAACGTAACCTACACCCAGCCATATTCACGTCCAACGTAAACGACGTAAAATATGACGGCTTGTGTTCCCTGGTCCATACCTTTGCATGACTTGCGCCTCATATATGGGGAATAACTTTACGCCGGACGTACGACTTACGCAAACCGCGTATATTATGGGCCGGGCGCAAGTACGTTCGTGAATCGGCGTATCTCCCTCATTTGCATATGTGCATAGAAAATCCATGGGAGCGGCAAATGCGCCCAGCGTAAATATGCGCCTACGATACGCCGGCGTAGGCAAGTTACGTCGGTCGGAGGAAGCCTATTTTGAGGCGTATCGCAGTTTGTGGGCACAACGCACAGATACGACGGTGCATATTTACACTTACGCGGCGTATCTCGAGATACGTCGGCGTAAGTGCCTTGTGAATCTGGGCCTTTATATATATATATATATATTATTTGGGATCCGTTTCAATTTTTATATTTATATTTATAATTTATATATATAATTTTTTATATTTATTTTTTAATGACTTTCAGCCTTGTTGTGGATTTGATTGGAATTCTCTTCTCTCGGCAGCTGAGTCCGGAGCGGGGAGAGATCCTGGTCTCATCGGAAGGAAGGAGACTCATCCTGGAAGTGGAACGCAACCGGTAAGTTGTCTTCATCGCTGACTCCGGACAGAACTTTGGGCCAGATTCAGGTACATCTGCGGCGGCGTAACGTATCGCATTTACGTTACGCCGCCGCAAGTTTTACGGGCAAGTGCTTGATTCACAAAGCACTTGCCTGTAAAGTTGCGGCGGCTTAGCGTAAATCCCTCCGGCGCAAACCCGCCTAATTCAAATGATCCGGGTAGGGGGCGTGGATCATTTAAATTCGGCGCGTTCCCGCGCCGAACGTACTGCGCATGCTCCGTTTTGAAATTTCCCGCCGTGCTTTGCGCGAAATGACGTCGCACCGACATAATTTTTTGAACGTAGACGTGAGTTACGTCCTTTCCTATTCACGGACGACTTACGCAAAAAAAAAAAAAAATCAAAATTCGACGCGGGAACGACGGCCATACTTTATCATGGCAAGTCTATCTATACGCCACGAAATAGCAGCTTTAACTATACGCCGGGAAAAGCCGACTAGAGGCGACGTAAGAGAATGCGACGGCCGCGCATACCTTCGCGAATCGCCGGAAAAAGCTAATTAGCATACCCGACGCGGAAAATGACGCAAACTCCACCCAGCGGGCGCTGAAGTATTACAACTACGATCCGAAGCCGTACGCCTGTCGGATCGAAGCCTAAAGCCGTCGTATCTTGGTTTGAGGATTCAAAGTAAAGATACGACGCGGGAAATTTTAAAGTACGCCGGTGTATCAGTAGATACGCCGGCGTACTCGCTATGTGGATCTGCCCCTGTATCTTTATTCCAGGATGGGAAAAGATCTATAAGAAAAGCTGGGCTTTTATTTGCCGGGCGTGTCCCCCGCTGTAAAATTCACCCTCACTTCCTGTCCAGGTGACACACTGTCGTCCAAAAGGAGGAGAAATCTCCCCCCTCCCCCCAACAGGAACACAGAGGGTGATAAAGCTTCTGATTCGATCCAAAAATGAAAACGCAACCATGGCTGGAGTTGGGATCAGGGCCAGATTCACAGAAGAAGTACACCGGAGTATCTGCTGATATCTGCTGATACTCCGGCGTACTTTCAAATTTGCCGCGTCGTATCTTTATTTGTAATTCTCAAACAAAGATACGACGGCTTTTGGCTAAGATCCGACAGGCGTACGGGTTCGTACGCCTTCCGATCTTAGGATGCAATACTTCGGCGGCCGCTGGGTGGAGATCGCGTAGTTTTCCGCTCGGGTATGCAAATTAGCTGTTTGCGGCGATCCACGAAGGTACGTGCGTTCGTCGCATTCTCTTAGGTCGGCGCTAGTCGGTTTTTTTCGCGTCGCAAAGTTACGGCTGCTATTGAGGTGGTGTAACAATAGACAGCCCATGTTAAAGTACGGCCGTCGTTCCCGCGTCGAATTTCAAATTTTTTTTTTTTTTTGCGTAAGTCGTCCGGGAATACGAAAGTACGTTACGCACGTCGCCGTTCAAAACATTACGTTGGGGGGCGACGTCATTTCGCGCAAAGCACGGCGTGAAATTTCAAAACGGAGCATGCGCAGTACGTCCGGTGCGCGGGAACCCGCCTAATTTAAATGGTCCCCGCACCATTTGAATTAGGCGGGCTTGCGCCAGACGGCTTTACGCTACGCCGCCGCAAGTTTACACGCAAGTGGTTTGTGAATCAGGCACTTACGATGAAAACTTGCGGCGGAGTAACGTAAAGGACATACGTTACGCCGCCGTAATTGTTCGGGAATCTGGCACTTATCGTTTTATTTATTTTAAATATTTAACATTTTAAATTTAAAAATTTTAATTCAAATTTAAAACATTTTTTAAAAAAAAAGCCCATTGGTCAGCAAGATAAAGTAAAAGATACACTTGTAGCGGAATTGGAGTAAGGAATTGAAACAAATGTGAAATAAGGTAACCTGTATTTTCAGATAAAATTCGGATCGTTTTTGAATGGAATTTGAATTTCATAAGAGAATAAAAAAAAATAGAAAATAATAGAATAGAAAATAAAAGAATATAATATAATAGAGTAAACCAGAACAGAATGCAAAATAAAAGAATAAATAAAAGACTAGAAAATAAAGGGATAGAATAGAAATAAAATAATAAAATATAATAGAGTAAAACAGAACACAATACAAAATAAAAATGAAAAAATAAAGGGATAGAATAGAAAATAATAGAATATAATAGAAAATAAAATAACAGAGTAAAACAGAACAGAATAGAAAATAAAAGAATAGTAAAAAAATGAATAGAAAATAAAAGGATAGAATAGAAAATAAAATAATATAATATAATAGAGTAAAACAGAATATAGAATAAAAGAATAGAAAAAAATTGAAAAGAAAATAAAGGAATAGAATAGAAAAGAATATAATAGAATAGAAAATAAAATAATAGACTATAATAGAGTAAAACAGAACAGAATAGAAAAAAAAATAAAGGGATAGAATACAACAGAAAATAAAAGAATAGAATATAATAGAGTAAACCAGAACAGGATGCAAAATAAAATAATTAAAAAAAAGAATAGAAAATAAAGGGATACAATAGAAAAGAATAGAATAGAATCAAAATAAAATAATATAATATAATAGAGTAAAACAGAACAGAATAGAAAATAAAAGAATAGAAAAAAATAGGATGAAAAATAAAGGGATAGAATAGAAAATAATAGAATATAATAGAAAATAAATTAATAGAGTAAAACAGAACAGAATAGAAAATAAAAGAATAGAACAAAAATTGAATAGAAAATAAAGGGATAGAATAGAAAATAATATAATAGAATAGAAAATAAAATAATATAATAGAGTAAAACAGAACAGAATTGAAAATAAAAAATAAAATAAAAAAAGAGATAGAATAGAATAGAAAATAAAAGAGTATAATATAATAGAGTAAAACAGAATATAAAATAAAAGAATAGAAAAAAATTAAATAGAAAATAAAGGGATAGAATAGAAAAGAATATAATAGAATAGAAAATAAAATAATAGACTATGTTAGAGTAAAACAGAACAGAATAGAAAATAAAAGAATAGGAAAGAAAAGAAAATAAAGGGATGGAATACAATAGAAAATAAAATAATATAATAAAATAGAGTAAAACAGAACAGAATAGATAATAAAAGAATATAAAAAAATAAAGGGATAGAATAGAAAATAATTGAATGGAAAATAAAGGGATAGAAAAGAAAAGAATATAATATAAAATAATAGAGTAAAACTGAACAATAAAGGGATAGAATAGAATAGAAAATAAAATAATAGAAAAAAAATAGGAAATAAAGGGATAGAATACAAAATAAAATAAAAGGATAGAATATAATAGAGTAAAACATAACAGAATAGAAAATGAAAGAATATAAAAAATAATAGAATAGAAAACAGAAAAACAGAATAGAAAATAAAAGAATAGAAACAATATAATGGAAAATAAAGGGTTAGAATAGAAAAGAATAGAATAGAATTAAAATAATAGAATATAATAGAGTAAAACAGAACATAATAGAAAATAAAAGAATAGAAAAAATAAAAAATAAAATAAAGGGATAGAATAGAAAATAAAATAATAGAATATTATAGAGTAAAACAGAACAGAATAAAAAATAAAATAATAAAAAAAATAGAATGGAAAATAAAGGGATAGAATAGACAAGAACATAAAAGAATAGAATATAATAGAGTAAAACATAACAGAATAGAAAATGAAAGCATATAAAAAATAATAGAATAGAAAACAGAAAAACAGAATAGAAAATACAAGAATAGAAACAATATAATGGAAAATAAAGGGATAGAATAGAAAAGAATAGAAAATAAAATCTTTGTTCAGGCATCATCCTGGGTCACCACTGACTGGACTGAGGTGCTGGCTCAGAGATGACACAGTCCTGTAAATCCCGGTGTCTGCGCAGTTTTTGATGTTCACAAATGTTTGACACAAACCAGCCGACTGATGTGGCCTCTCACCTTAGGGCTTGCTACAAAGTTACAATGTACAGTCGGATCACTGGGCTCCGGAGGGGCGACTGAGGAAATGCTTCTTCCTGCCAGTTAGCATATTGATGACATCATCTCGTAATTAAAAAATTCTAAAACGATTAATAAAAGTAGAAACAAATCTCTAAAAAAAAAAAAAATATTTTAAAAACTATTAAAAAAAATCTTTAAAAAATATATAATTTTTTTTATTATTGATTTTTTTTAATCAAAATAATAAAGAATATTAAAAAATTATTTAACAATTATAATAAAAAAAAATCTTTAAAAAGCATTAAGCAGCGATAACAATTGGAGACGGATTCTGATTGGTTCCTGTGGGTCCTCATGACGCCCCCGCCCCCTCCCGTCCTCGCCCGGCGGCTGCGCCCGCTCCTCGCAGTCTCTGGCCCAGATTCAAGAAGCAATTGCGTCTGCGTAACCATAGTTACACAGCGCAATTGCTTACTTGCCCCGGCGTAACGACTTCTCCTGATTCAGGAACCTCGTTACGCCGACTGCAGCCTAAGATATGCGCGGAATAAGGCTCTTCTTATGCCCGCATATCTTAGGCTGCATTCTTGCGATGGCCGCTAGGTGGCGTTCCCGTAGTGGTCAGCGTAGAGTATGCAAATTGCATACTAACGCCGATTCACAACGTTACGCGAGCCCTGCGTACGCAGTTTACGTCGTTTGCGTACGTCGGGTTTCGCGTAAGGCTGCTCATGCTATTAGCAGGGGCAGCCAATCCTAAGGATACCCGTCGTTCCCGCGTCGCGAGGTTTGAAATTTACGTAGTTTGCGTAAGTGATTCGTGAATGGCGCTGGACGCCATTCACTTTGAAGCAAATGATGTCCTTGCGACGTCATTTGCCGCAATGCACGTCGGGAAAGTTTTCCGACGGAGCACGCGCTCTACGCTCGGCGCGGGAACGCACCTAATTTAAATGATTCCCGCCACCCTATGGGATCATTTACATTAGGGCATTTTTGAAGAGCGCCCACGCAAATTACGTGGCTACTGCTTCATGAATGAAGCATAGCGCAAATAATTTGCGTAGGCGCAGGGTAAAAAGGGTACACTGCGCCTCCGTAAGGAGCGCGCAGCTGTACCTGAATCTACCCCTCTGTGTCCTGAGCCGACTGTAATGGATCCGTCTCCCTCCCGGCTGTTTCTTGGAGCGAGGCCTAGACAGGACGTGTTCACCGAGAGGCGGGGGGGGGGAGGGGGGGAATCGCGCTGTCCGCGCACTGCGAGATCGGAATGATTACTGGAGAGACACAAGAACAATAAATATTTGACTTTTATTGAATTTCACCGACACGGGGGAAAATCTGCCCGCCGGAGCGACCAATGGAAGGTGTCAGACAGAGAGAGAGGGTTTTTTTTTTTTGTTCCATAGAATTGCATGGAAACATAGTTACATAGTTACATAGTTACATAGTTAGTCAGGTTGAAAAAAGACACAAGTCCATCCAGTTCAGCCACAAAAAAATAAACAAACAAAATAAAAAACACAATACAATCCCATACACCCAACTCCATACCCACAGTTGATCCAGAGGAAGGCAAAAAACCCCAGCGGAGCAGGATCCAATTTGCTACAGCAGGGGAAAAAATTCCTTCCTGATCCCCCGAGAGGCAATCGGATTTACCCTGGATCAACTTTACCTACAAATCTTAGTACTCAGTTATATTCTGTACATTTAGGAAAGAATCCAGACCTTTCTTAAAGCAATCTACTGAGCTGGCCAGAACCACCTCTGGAGGGAGTCTGTTCCACATTTTCACAGCTCTTACTGTGAAGAAACCTTTCCGTATTTGAAGGTGAAATCTCTTTTCCTCTAGACGTAAAGAGCGCCCCCTTGTCCTCAGTGATGACCGTAAAGTGAATAACTCAACACCAAGTTCACTGTATGGACCTCTTATATATTTGTACATGTTGATCATATCCCCCCTCAAGAGTGAATAGATTTAGTTCTTCTAATCTTTCCTCATAGCTGAGCTCCTCCATGCCTCTTATCAGTTTGGTTGCCCTTCTCTGCACTTTCTCCAGTTCTCCGATATCCTTTTTGAGAACTGGTGCCCAAAACTGAACTGCATATTCCAGATGAGGTCTTACTAATGATTTGTACAGGGGGGGGGGGGGCAAAATTATATCTCTGTCTCTGGAGTCTATACCTCTCTATACAAGAAAGGACTTTGCTCGCTTTGGAAACCGCAGCTTGGCATTTCATGTTATTATTGAGCTTATGATCAACTAAAACCCCCAGATCTTTCTCCACTACAGATCCCCCAGATCCTTCTCCACTACAGATCCCCCCAGTTGTACTCCCCCTAGTATGTATGATGCATGCATATTCTTAGCCCCCAAGTGCATAACTTTACATTTATCTACATTAAACCTCATCTGCCACTTAGTCGCCCAATTAGACAGAGCATTGAGGTCGGCTTGTAAATTGGAGACATCCTGTAAGGACGTTATTCCACTGCATAGCTTGGTGTCATCTGCAAAGACAGAAATGTTACTTTTGATCTCAGACCCAATATCATTTATAAATATATTGAAAAGTAAGGGTCCCAGCACTGAACCTTGGGGTACACCACTGATAACCTTGGACCATTCAGAGTAAGAATCATTAACCACGACTCTCTGAATTCTGGCTTTCAGCCAGTTTTCTATCCATTTACAAACTGATATATCCAATCCTGTAGACCTTACCTTACACATGAGCCGTGTGTGCGGAACTGTATCGAACGCTTTTGCAAAATCCAAATATATCACGTCCACAGCCACGCCTCTGTCCAGGGTTTTACTTACCTCTTCATAAAAGGAAATCAGGTTTGTCTGACAACTTCTGTCTTTCATGAATCCATGTTGTCTGCTGCTTAAATAGTTTTTTTCCAGCAAGAACTCATCCATGTGGTCTTTCCGCCTTTATTGAGCGTTTTGTCAGCCATTTTTCTGCTCAAATGCAATCATTGAATAAAAATAAATAATAATAAATAAATAATAAAATGCATAAAAATATTCATCATAAATAAATTATAATGATGATAAATAAAATAAATTAAATAAACCAAACTCAACCCTAATCCTAATATTAACCCCTGACCCTAATCCTAATATTAACCCCTGACCCTAATCCTAATATTAACCCCTGACCCTAATCCTAATATTAACCCCTGACCCTAATCCTAATATTAACCCCTGACCCTAATCCTAACCCTAATATTAACCCCTGACCCTAATCCTAATATTAACCCCTGACCCTAATCCTAATATTAACCCCTGACCCTAATCCTAACCCTAATATTAACCCCTGACCCTAATCCTAACCCTAATATTAACCCCTGACCCTGATCATAATCCTAATATTAACCCCTGACCCTGATCCTAATCCTAATATTAACCCCTGACCCTAATCCTAACCCTAATATTAACCCCTGACCCTGATCCTAATCCTAATATTAACCCCTGACCCTAATCCTAACCCTAATATTAACCCCTGACCCTAATCCTAACCCTAATTTTAACCCCTGACCCTAATCCTAACCCTAATATTAACCCCTGACCCTAATCCTAATATTAACCCCTGACCCTAATCCTAATATTAACCCCTGACCCTAATCCTAACCCTAATATTAACCCCTGACCCTAATCCTAACCCTAATATTAACCCCTGACCCTGATCCTAATCCTAATATTAACCCCTGACCCTAATCCTAACCCTAATATTAACCCCTGACCCTAATCCTAACCCTAATTTTAACCCCTGACCTTAATCCTAACCCTAATATTAACCCCTGACCTTAATATTAACCCCTAACCCCAACCCCTAGCCCTAATATTAACCTCTAACCCTAATAACCCCTACACACTGACCCTAATATTAACCCCTAACCCTAATCCTAACCCCCAATATTATCCTAACCCAATAAAATAAATAAATAAATAATAGAATACATAAACAATATTAATCATAAATAAATACATAATAATGATGATAATCATAATAATAATAATAATAATAATAATAAATATATATAAATAAATAAATAAATGAAATGAAATAACCCGAGTCCAAACACCTAACCTTAATATTTACCCCTAACCTAACAAAATAAATAAATAATAATAGGTAAAATAAATAATAGTTAAAAAATAAATAAATGAAGCCTTAACCATAACCTTTAACCCTTAACCCCTTACAAATAAATCAATGATATATAACAGCGAATTAAATGGCTAAAAAACATAGCAACAAATGATGAAACAGATGATATTTTTCTCTGTTGACTAATAAAAAAACCCAAAGCTCAAAAACGTTTTTGAAATGTTGTACAAAAACGCTACAAACACCAGAAAAAACGCTCAAAAGCACGCATACAAACACCAGAAAAAAACGCTCAAAAGCACGCATACAAACACCAGAAAAAAACGCTCAAAAGCACGCATACAAACACCAAATAAAATGCTCAAAAGCACGCAAACAAACACCAGATAAAATGCTCAAAAGTATGTATACAAACACCAGAAAAAACGCTCAAAAGCACTTATACAAACACCAGATAAAATGCTCAAAAGCACGCATACAAACACAAGAAAAAATGCTCAAAAGCACGTATTAAAAACACCAGATAAAATGCTCAAAAGCACGCATACAAACACCAGAAAAAACACTCAAAAGCATGCATACAAACACCAGAAAAAAAGCTCAAAAGCATGCATACAAACACCAGAAAAAACGCTCAAAAGCACGCATACAAACACCATAAAAACACTCAAAAGCATGCATACAAAACCCAGCCATTATTGATTCCACTATCCCACCAAAACCTGCACCAATATCACAATGAAATGTGCTCACACTTAACACAACAAATGTGTGTCAAAAAAAGGAGAACTGAAAACTTGTGTCCCAGATATGACCGATGTGAGCAGATGTGGTTTCCGTTGCATTGTAATTTGCAGTTCTGGAACCACACAAATAAATGGCAGAACTCTAACGTCTGGTATGAGTGAAGCCAGAGGTGTATCTACCGTGAGGCAAACAAGGCTTTTCCCTTGGGCGGCACTTTTTCAGGAGGCAGGGGCAGGGGCAAGGTAGAAGGAGCATGGCCATGTCCAGTAGCTTGGGGTAGGTGGTATCATCGTCCTGTTCCCTGGGCAGTCGGTGGATCTGGCTGAGAATGTGTCCATCCACTTGGTTCGGTTGATATGATTTGCCCAACTTTGCACAAGTTTTGAGAGAGGAGTTGCCATCCGGAGCCATGGGGACCTCTGGGCCCTTTAATAAAAAGAAAAAAGAAAGAAAAAGAAAGAAAAAACAAATATATAAAAAAAAATACAAACACCAGAAAAAACGCTCAAAAGCACGCATACAAACACCAGAAAAAAACACTCAAAAGCATGCATACAAACACCAGAAAAATCGCTCAAAAGCACGCGTACAAACACCAGAAAAAAGCTCAAAAGCATGCATACAAATACCAGAAAAAACAAAACAAAAGCATGCATACAAACACCAGAAAAAACACTCAAAAGCATGCATACAAACACCAGAAAAAACGCTCAAAAGCATGCATACAAACACCAGAAAAAAAGCTCAAGCACACATACAAACACCAGAAAAAAACACTCAAAAGCATGCATACAAACACCAGAAAAAAACACTCAAAAGCATGCATACAAACACCAGAAAAAACGCTCAAAAGCATGCATACAAACACCAGAAAAAAAGCTCAAGCACACATACAAACACCAGAAAAAACACTCAAAAGCACGCATACAAACACCAGAAAGAAACACTCAAAAGCATGCATACAAACACCAGAAAAAACGCTCAAAAGCACGCGTACAAACACCAGAAAAAAACTCAAAAGCATGCATACAAACACCAGAAAAAACGCTCAAAAGCATGCATGCAAACACCAGAAAAAACAGTCAAAAGCATGCATACAAACACCAGAAAAAACACTCAAAAGCATGCATACAAACACCAGAAAAAACACTCAAAAGCATGCATACAAACACCAGAAAAAACACTCAAAAGCATGCATACAAACACCAGAAAAACGCTCAAAAGCATGCATACAAACACCAGAAAAAAATGCTCAAAAGCACGCGTACAAACACCAGAAAAAAACTCAAAAGCATGCATATAAACACCAGAAAAAACGCTCAAAAGCATGCATGCAAACACCAGAAAAAACACTCAAAAGCACGCATACAAACACCAGAAAAAACACTCAAAAGCATGCATACAAACACCAGAAAAAACACTCAAAAGCATGCATACAAACACCAGAAAAACACTCAAAAGCATGCATACAAACACCAGAAAAAACGCTCAAAAGCATGCATACAAACACCAGAAAAAACACTCAAAAGCATGCATACAAACACCAGAAAAAACACTCAAAAGCATGCATACAAACACCAGAAAAAACACTCAAAAGCATGCATACAAACACCAGAAAAAACGCTCAAAAGCATGCATGCAAACACCAGAAAAAACACTCAAAAGCACGCATACAAACACCAGAAAAAAGCTCAAAAGCATGCATACAAACACCAGAAAAAACACTCAAAAGCACGCATACAAACACCAGAAAAAACACTCAAAAGCATGCATACAAACACCAGAAAAAACACTCAAAAGCACGCATACAAACACCAGAAAAAACACTCAAAAGCATGCATACAAACACCAGAAAAAACACTCAAAAGCATGCATACAAACACCAGAAAAAACACTCAAAAGCATGCATACAAACACCAGAAAAAACGCTCAAAAGCACGCATACAAACACCAGAAAAAACACTCAAAAGCATGCATACAAACACCAGAAAAAACACTCAAAAGCATGCATACAAACACCAGAAAAACACTCAAAAGCACGCATACAAACACCAGAAAAAACGCTCAAAAGCACGCATACAAACACCAGAAAAAACGCTCAAAAGCATGCATACAAACACCAGAAAAAACACTCAAAAGCATGCATACAAACACAAGAAAAAAGCTCAAAAGCATGCATACAAACACCAGAAAAAAGGGGGGGTTGCCATCTGGGCCCCTTACAAAAAAAAGAAGGGGTGTTGCCATCCGGGTCCCTTACAGGTGTACTGCCTGTACCCCCCTGATGGCGGCCCTTGTTTAGATTTCCTTTGTCAATAGGAGGCCAGGATGGTCAGGCACATTGATGTTGTCTTCAGCGAAACCAGCTAGACATGAATAATTTGGTGAACATCAAAACTGATGAGGCATCCAGCCCAATCACCTGTATAGGGCGACCACATTTCCAAACTGCCATTCAGGGACACACCCCCTCTCTCAAATTCCCCCCAAAAAAGATGAGGTGGGTGGGGGGTAATGTAGTATCTGGGTTGATGGGGAATTTGGCGGCGGGTTATTTGTCAGGTGCATTTTCACTTGCCACCAGATGCAGTGGCGCTTGCCACCCATAGCCTGCCACCAGATGCAGTGCTGCTGTCACTCCCTCTGCGTAGAAGGAAAGGAGTGGCGTCACTTTCTTGAGAGTGAAGATCACACCAGTTCCTGCTGCTTGCCACTGGGCGCCGGAGAAGGAGGAGGTGCCGAGGTGGGTGGGGACTAGGCGCAGGCCTCGCCCCGGTCTCACTGTCTGAGAGTAAATTGTCACTGGTTGCAAGATGGCAGGCAACGCTGGTCCTAGCAACCAGTTCCGGAAAGTAGTTATTAGTTAGCAGGGGGTGGCTGTGTCCTCTATTTCATTTGGGACATTGTATTGTCCCGGAATGAAGGTGCCCGGGACCCAGGACAGACATGTCAATTGCGGGACAGTCCCGGGCAATCCGGGACACCCTACACCTGTAGCCTCCTCCGTACCCAAGGTCTGCATGTCACATTCTGTTTCTTTCTGCTGGTGTAGTCAGAGAGTGCTTTGTTGTTCCCAGGACCATAAACCTCCATTAATAGTAAGATCTGGGCCTCCAGTCTGTGCAGACTTTGCAGAATCCTCTTCTCCGCAGCGTGTTGTGGGTCTGGAGGTGCCCATCGAAAGGCCGGATCGTATTTCTGTCTGGGAGAAGAGACGCTTTGGCTTAAACAAAACCATCTGTGCGAAGCTTACGTGGGCCGCGCAATAATGAGACTTTTGTTGTAAGGTTCCCTGAGCCCCAGCGTTTGTCTCTGAAGGCCGCCTAAACCTGACTGGTCCGCTGACCAGGTCTCATCAGGACAATTTTCAATATCGGTGGCCAAAGCCGTTGATTGTTTTAATTTATTCTACTATAATTTCCAGGGGAGGTTTGATGCTGAGCAAGAAAATAAGGACCAGTGGCAAATCACGACCTTTCCTGTCCTCCTGCCCAGTCGTTCGTTACATCCAATATTATATCTTAAAGTTTATTTTTTATTTTTTTTGGGATCAGAACAAGAAACTGAGAGGTGTCCTTTGTGCTGGGGGCTGCTGTCATCATGGGCCCCATGTACACTGAGTGTGAAGACCCGGTGCATGGGGCTCTGGTGTTTAGGTGGAGGTGGAGGGCACAGGTGCAATGTTCAGCCTGTCAAACTCAATGTTTCCACCAGATGGGGCTTGACGGCACACCTACAATACTAATAGGGTTGTCCCGATACCACTTTTTTAGGACTGAGTACAAGTACCGCTACTTTTTTTTATGTACACGCCGATACCGAATACCGATACTTTTTAAAAAATGTGTCCCCAAATGCAGCCATGTCCCCCCACATATGCAGCCATGTCCCCCACATATTCCAGCCATGTCCCCCACATATGCAGCCATGTCCCCCACATATGCAGCCATGTCCCCAAACATATGCAGCCATGTCCCAAAACATATTGCAGCCATGTCCCCAAACATATTGCAGCCATGTCCCCCATATACGCAGCCATGTTCCCAAACATATTGCAGCCATGTCCCCAAACATATTGCAGCCATGTCGCAAGCATATTGCAGCCATGTACCCCACATATCCAGCCATGTCCCCCCACATGCAGCCATGTCCCCGTACCTAAATTATGCCGCCGCCGCCGCGTTAATCACCGCGCGTGGAACATTACAGTCAGCTTTCGTTTGAATAAGCTGTTTTCCCTGCCGCCCTGTGTATCGAGACACTCCCCCTTGCTCGCGATTGGACAGATCCGTCCAATCCCGAGCAAGGGGGAGTGTCTATGCGCGGCGGGGAAAACAGCTATTCAAACGAAAGCTGACTCTAATGTTCCCCGCGCGGTGATTAACGCGGCAGCGGCGGGGGCTTGGCGATATACGGCGGCGGCGGGAGGGGGGGGACGGGCAAGTATTCTATTTAGGCATCGGGGGTGTTTGTGGGAGTACAGGTACTCCCGCAAATACTCTGTATCGGTCCTGATACCGATACTGGTATCGGTATCGGTATCGGGACAACCCTAAATACTAACATTTGTTTCCCCCAGGGAAAACTGCCCTGAAATACAAGCAGTCTGCATTCCGGACATTCGTCGTAAAAACCTAAACACCATCTAGCCGCAGCAAGTGCCAGCCTCTTATAGAGTTTAGTGATGAGCCGAACAAAAGTACGGACCGGAGCCGCGGACTCTATTTTGAAGGTTTATATGCAAGTTATTGGCCCTAAAAAGGGTATGGCCCCACTTCACGATCGCCGGACACCGATGTACGTCAGTAAGAATGGCACGGGCATGCCCGCAACTTGCCTCGGTAGTGTGCTCGTGGGCCCCAGGAACTCGATGTTCGCCGGCGGTACGTGATTGCAGAACGGAGAGATGTCTATGTAAACAAGGTATTTCCCCGGTTCTACCTAGTGACAGGACAGAGATCTACTGCTCCCTGTGATCGGGAACTGTGATCGCTGTCATGTCAGTGGTAGCCCATCCCCCTAACAGTTAGAATCATTCTTTTTTTGGGGGGCGGCAAACAGTAACACCCAACCCCAGTCGGTTGGAGGTCGAGTGGGTTTGGTGCACTTACCCCATCTATGGTGGGCAGTGCTTCACCAGCGGCTTCTCTTCCCCTGCTCTCAACTGGCATCGGGGCGACTTCCGTTTCCTCCCTACTCCTTGGCAGCCAATTGAGACTTTTCGGCCAATCGAAAAACGGGTCTTAGACCTGCTTCTGATTGGCTCGGACTGAGGATCAGTGTGTCAATAGCAAATATTAATTCACTGTTGTAGCACCTGGGTGGGCTCTTGGCACAATGCTCTGTGTCCTGAACCCACCCTATTTTGAAGCCGATTAGAGCCTCAGGTGTTTCAAAAAAACACCCCCCGCCACGGTAATTCACTCGCCTGGCGTCCTGAAAGGGGCCGGACGAATGAATAGGGGGTGGCGGTGTGTCCTGTCAGAATAGCTGCCGTGGATAGAGCATGGGGGTGGAGGCCGTGGGTAGAGGGGGCGGAGGTCCAGCACCCCTAATGGATGGGCCACCACTGATGTGACAGCTGGAGAGCCACAGGTTGAGCACCCAGGCTATAGTTGATAGGGTCTTGTAGTTGAAATGCAAAGTTCTTCATCTACAACAACTGAACTGGGTAGAGTGAGATTGGGGGGGCGCCTTGAGAACCCCCCCAACATGGAACAAGTTCTGAACCACTTGAGAACATCATCTAGCACAAATTGGGGTCAATTGGAGGCAAAGTCAATCTCGTGAAAATTGAGAAAATAAGAAATTAAAAAATTTGAAAAATTACCAAAAAACACAAAAATTAAACCCCAGAAAGGGCCAGCTGAGCTAGGTAGAGTGAGATTGGGGGGGAGGCATGCCTTGAGAACCCCCCAACATAGAACTAGAAGTTCTGAACCACTTGAGAACATCATCTATCACAAATTGGGGTCAATTGGGGTCAATTGGAGGCAAAGCCAATCTCGTGAAATTTTGACGCTCATCACTGAGGAAAATTGAGAAAATAAAATGTTTTAATAATTAGAAAAATTACCAAAAAATTCAAAAATCTCAACCCCAGAAAGGGCCAACTGAAATGGATAGAGTGAGATTCTGGGGGTGCCTTGAGAACCCCCCAACATGGAACAAGTTCTGAACCACTTGAGAACATCATCTACCACAAATTGGGGTCAATTGGAGGCAAAGTCAATCTCGTGAAGATTGAGAAACTCAAAATGTAAAAATTTGAAAAATGACTATTTTTTTAAAATTCAACCCCAGAAAGGGCAAACTGAACAGTGAGATTTAGGGGGGCATGCCTTGAGAACCCCCCAACATGGAACTAGAAGTTCTGAACCACTTGAGAACATCATCTACCACAAATTGGGGTCAACTGGAGGCAAAGCCAATCTCGTGAAAATTGAGAAAATAAGAAATAAAAAAAATTGAAAAATTACCAAAAAACACAAAAATTAAACCCCAGAAAGGGCCAGCTGAGCTAGGTAGAGTGAGATTTGGGGTGCACGCCTTGAGAACCCCCAATATGAACCACTTGAGAACATCATCTAGCACAAATTGGAGTCAATTGGAGGCAAAGTCAATCTCGTACAAATTGAGAAAATCAAAATGTAAAAATTTGAAAAACGACCAAAAAATATTCAACCCCAGAAAGTGCCAGCTGAACTTGGTAGAGTGAGAACTCCCCAAAATGGAACTAGAAATTCTGAACCACTTGAGAACATCATCTACCACAAATTGGGGTCAATTGGAGGCAAAGTCAATCTCGTGAGAATTGAGAAAATAAGAAATAAAAAAAATTAGAAAAATTACCAAAAAAACACAAAAATTAAACCCCAGAAAGGGCCAGCTGAGCTAGGTAGAGTGAGATTCAGGGAGGCATGCCTTGCGAACCCCCCAACATGGAACTAGAAGCTCTGAACCACTTGAGAACATCATCTACTACAAATTGGGGTCAATTGGAGGCAAAGTCAATCTCGTGAAATTTTGACGCTCATCACTGAGGAAAATTGAGAAAATAAAATGTTTTAATAATTAGAAAAATTACCAAAAAATTCAAAAATCTCAACCCCAGAAAGGGCCAACTCAACTGGGTAGAGTGAGATTCGGGGGGCGCCTTGAGAACCCCCCAACATGGAACAAGTTCTGAACCACTTGAGAACATCATCTACCACAAATTGGGGTCAATTGAAGGCAAAGTCAATCTCGTGAAAATTGAGAAGATTAAAAATTAGAAAAATTACCAAAAGACACAAAAATTAAACCCCAGAAAGGGCCAGCTGAGCACGGTAGAGTGAGATTGGGGGGGGGGGGGGGGGAGGCCTTGAGAACCCCCAACATGGAACTAGAAGTTCTGAACCACTCGAGAACATCATCTACCACAAATTGGGGTCAATTGGAGGCAAAGTCAATCTCGTGAAAATTGAGAATATAAGAAATAAAAAAATTAGAAAAATTACCAAAAAAACTCGAAAATTAAACCCCAGAAAGGGCCAGCTGAGCTAGGTAGAGTGAGATTCAGGGAGGCATGCCTTGCGAACCCCCCAACATGGAACTAGAAGCTCTGAACCACTTGAGAACATCATCTACTACAAATTGGGGTCAATTGGAGGCAAAGTCAATCTCGTGAAATTTTGACGCTCATCACTGAGGAAAATTGAGAAAATAAAATGTTTTAATAATTAGAAAAATTACCAAAAAATTCAAAAATCTCAACCCCAGAAAGGGCCAACTCAACTGGGTAGAGTGAGATTCGGGGGGCGCCTTGAGAACCCCCCAACATGGAACAAGTTCTGAACCACTTGAGAACATCATCTACCACAAATTGGGGTCAATTGAAGGCAAAGTCAATCTCGTGAAAATTGAGAAGATTAAAAATTAGAAAAATTACCAAAAGACACAAAAATTAAACCCCAGAAAGGGCCAGCTGAGCACGGTAGAGTGAGATTGGGGGGGGGGGGGGCATGCCTTGAGAACCCCCAACATGGAACTAGAAGTTCTGAACCACTCGAGAACATCATCTACCACAAATTGGGGTCAATTGGAGGCAAAGTCAATCTCGTGAAAATTGAGAATATAAGAAATAAAAAAATTAGAAAAATTACCAAAAAAACTCGAAAATTAAACCCCAGAAAGGGCCAGCTGAGCTAGGTAGAGTGAGATTCAGGGAGGCATGCCTTGCGAACCCCCCAACATGGAACTAGAAGCTCTGAACCACTTGAGAACATCATCTACTACAAATTGGGGTCAATTGGAGGCAAAGTCAATCTCGTGAAATTTTGACGCTCATCACTGAGGAAAATTGAGAAAATAAAATGTTTTAATAATTAGAAAAATTACCAAAAAATTCAAAAATCTCAACCCCAGAAAGGGCCAACTCAACTGGGTAGAGTGAGATTCGGGGGGCGCCTTGAGAACCCCCCAACATGGAACAAGTTCTGAACCACTTGAGAACATCATCTACCACAAATTGGGGTCAATTGAAGGCAAAGTCAATCTCGTGAAAATTGAGAAGATTAAAAATTAGAAAAATTACCAAAAAACACAAAAATTAAACCCCAGAAAGGGCCAGCTGAGCTAGGTAGAGTGAGATTGGGGGGGAGGCATGCCTTGAGAACCCCCCAACATAGAACTAGAAGTTCTGAACCACTTGAGAACATCATCTATCACAAATTGGGGTCAATTGGGGTCAATTGGAGGCAAAGCCAATCTCGTGAAATTTTGACGCTCATCACTGAGGAAAATTGAGAAAATAAAATGTTTTAATAATTAGAAAAATGACCAAAAAATTCAAAAATCTCAACCCCAGAAAGGGCCAACTGAAATGGATAGAGTGAGATTCTGGGGGTGCCTTGAGAACCCCCCAACATGGAACAAGTTCTGAACCACTTGAGAACATCATCTACCACAAATTGGGGTCAATTGGAGGCAAAGTCAATCTCGTGAAGATTGAGAAACTCAAAATGTAAAAATTTGAAAAATGACTATTTTTTTAAAATTCAACCCCAGAAAGGGCAAACTGAACAGTGAGATTTAGGGGGGCATGCCTTGAGAACCCCCCAACATGGAACTAGAAGTTCTGAACCACTTGAGAACATCATCTACCACAAATTGGGGTCAACTGGAGGCAAAGCCAATCTCGTGAAAATTGAGAAAATAAGAAATAAAAAAAATTGAAAAATTACCAAAAAACACAAAAATTAAACCCCAGAAAGGGCCAGCTGAGCTAGGTAGAGTGAGATTTGGGGTGCACGCCTTGAGAACCCCCAATATGAACCACTTGAGAACATCATCTAGCACAAATTGGAGTCAATTGGAGGCAAAGTCAATCTCGTACAAATTGAGAAAATCAAAATGTAAAAATTTGAAAAACGACCAAAAAATATTCAACCCCAGAAAGTGCCAGCTGAACTTGGTAGAGTGAGAACTCCCCAAAATGGAACTAGAAATTCTGAACCACTTGAGAACATCATCTACCACAAATTGGGGTCAATTGGAGGCAAAGTCAATCTCGTGAGAATTGAGAAAATAAGAAATAAAAAAAATTAGAAAAATTACCAAAAAAACACAAAAATTAAACCCCAGAAAGGGCCAGCTGAGCTAGGTAGAGTGAGATTCAGGGAGGCATGCCTTGCGAACCCCCCAACATGGAACTAGAAGCTCTGAACCACTTGAGAACATCATCTACTACACATTGGGGTCAATTGGAGGCAAAGTCAATCTCGTGAAATTTTGACGCTCATCACTGAGGAAAATTGAGAAAATAAAATGTTTTAATAATTAGAAAAATTACCAAAAAATTCAAAAATCTCAACCCCAGAAAGGGCCAACTCAACTGGGTAGAGTGAGATTCGGGGGGCGCCTTGAGAACCCCCCAACATGGAACAAGTTCTGAACCACTTGAGAACATCATCTACCACAAATTGGGGTCAATTGAAGGCAAAGTCAATCTCGTGAAAATTGAGAAGATTAAAAATTAGAAAAATTACCAAAAGACACAAAAATTAAACCCCAGAAAGGGCCAGCTGAGCACGGTAGAGTGAGATTGGGGGGGGGGGCATGCCTTGAGAACCCCCAACATGGAACTAGAAGTTCTGAACCACTCGAGAACATCATCTACCACAAATTGGGGTCAATTGGAGGCAAAGTCAATCTCGTGAAAATTGAGAATATAAGAAATAAAAAAAATTGAAAAATTACCAAAAAAACTCGAAAATTAAACCCCAGAAAGGGCCAGCTGAGCTAGGTAGAGTGAGATTCGGGGGGGGGGGGAATGCCTTGAGAACCCCCCAACATGGAACTAGAAGCTCTGAACCACTTGAGAACATCATCTACCACAAGTGTTTGGATTGAAGGGGTTAAATGCGGCAGTCTCGGGGGGTCCAGAGCTGCGTTTTCTCTGGTTGAAGTCATGTCTTTGGCGCCGATGCATCCAGCAACACATTCACTAAATACAAATCTTCCTTTACTGCTGCAACACCCCATAAATTGGACCCTCCCGGAACTGGCACCCAACATCTCCTTCTTCCCTCCGACAGATGACAGTCTGTCAGCTCTCCGCCGTCTTATAGAGAGATTCTTAGGCCGGGTACTCACGACCAAACATGTATGGTGAAAGCGGTCCTCTGCCAGAGGGCTTCTGTACGATGGTTGTACACACCATCGTACAGAAGTCCGCGCGTAAACAATACGCGGGGCGTGTCCGCGGTGTCGCCGCGACAATGACGCGGCGACGTGGGCGGCCCGCCTTTAAAATGCTTCCACGCATGCGTCGAAGTCATTTGACGCATGCGAGGGACGGCGGGCGCCTGGACATGTACGGTAGGTCTGTACTGACGACCGTACATGTCCGAGCGGGCAGAATTCCAGCGGACTGTTTTAAAACAAGTCCAGGAATATTTGTCTGCTGGGAAAAGGCCCGGCGGGCAAATGTTTGCTGGAATTCGGCCCGCTCGCGCCCACACACGACCAAACATGTCTGCTGAAACTGGCCTGCGGGCCAGTTTCAGCAGACATGTTTGCTCGTGAGTATGGGGCCTCATACATTGTGTCTGATCTTCATCTTACATTGTTTTTTCTTTTTTTAGGAATACAATCCGTCTCTGCTCCAGGCCCCCGTTCACCTCTCTGCATTTACATCGCATGGCAAAAACGCACGCTGAGCCGCACATTTCGGAGATGCGCCACAAACGCGCATCGCCATTAAATGTTAATGGCGCCCCCAAGCGTGCGTGTTTTATGAACTGTACAGCCACAGGGATTTACATGGTTGCGTCACCCGTACTCACTCACGAGATAGATGGGGCCAGATTCATAAAGACTAACGACGGGCGTATCAGTAGATACGCCGTCGTATGTCCGAATCCGCGCCGTCGCAACTTTAAGCGTATGCTCAAACTGAGATACGCTTAAATGTTGCTAAGATACGACCGGCGTAAGTCTCCAATGCCGTCGTATCCTAACTGCATATTTACGCTGGCCGCTAGGGGCGTGTACGTCGATTTACGCCGAGAATATGTAAATGACGTAGATACGCCTATTCACGAACGTACGCTCGCCCGTCGCATGTAAGATACTCCGTTTACGTAAGGGTTTTTTCAGGCGTAAAGATAAACCACCAAAAAGATGGCGCAGCCAATGTTAAGTATGGACGTCGGAACCGCGTCACATTTTTCAAATTTTATGTCGTTTGCGTAAGTCGTCCGTGAATGGGGCTGGACGAAATTTACGTTCACGTCGAAACCAATAAGTCCTTGCGGCGTACTTTGGAGCAATGCACACTGGGATACGTCCACGGACGCCGTTCGTTAAAAACGTCAAATACGTGGGGTCACAAGTATTTTGCATAGAACACGCCCCCAACCAGCCTATTTTGAATTAGGCGGGCTTACGCCGGCCCAGTTACACTGCGCCGCTGTAAGTTACAGCGCAACTTCTTTGTAAATACATGACCTGCTGCTCTAACTTACGGCGGCGCAGTGTATCTGAGATACGCTACGCCCGCCAAAATCTATCTGAATCTAGCCCCGGATGTCTAAACAAAGATGGCGCTGTCCTTCTAAAGAGAGAATCCTCTGAAGGCACAGTCATGAGGAGTACTGCGAGAGTTAATACATACCTGAAGTTGTCACACTGACACGTTGCTTGTGCTTCTTTTAAATGATATCTGATGCTGGGTCCTCGTTTACCTGTTGCCATCCAATGATAGCTACAGCGCGGGCTTACATTGCCAGGAGGGCGTCTATTGACCAGCAGTGTGCTTTATCTTTTCTGATTAGGGAAGGTGTGCACCACAGAGAACTAAACTGTATTGTCATGGGAAGCAAAGGCTCAAGGCTGATCGTCACTATGTATGACTTATCAACAGGGATGGGCTGGCCATTGGGACTACAGAGAGTTTCCCGCTGGGCCGATGGCTCAGTGGGCTGGCTTCAGTGACAGCAGACGGCCGCCCCCCTCCGCTCCTCTGTCTCTCCCTTCCCGCAGCCATTGGAACTACAGGGAGTTTCCCGGTGGGCCGATGGCTCAGTGGGCCGGCTTCAGTGACAGCAGATGGCCGCCCCCTCCGCTCCTCTGTCTCTCCCTCCCCGCATCGCTCACCTGGGGGGGAACAGAGAAGCAGGGGGAGGACCAGAGAAGCATGGGGGGGAGGGGACAGACAGCTGACTCAGCAGCTATGGCCTGGGAGTTTCTCACTTCTGCCTAATCTTGTCCCATAAGAGGGGGGGGGCACCAAACTCATTATTTTCCCCGGGTGAAATAATGTCTAGCTTCCCCACTGGTACTGCCTATAAAAGTACCAGTACCAACCGTTCTACTCTAATAAAGTAGAACGGCTAGTGGCTAGTGAAGGGGGAGAGGGGGTTTGGGTGGCCGGGGGGGGGGGGCTGCGAGAGTGGTCCGGCCGCCATGGGAGAGACCTGTCAAAGTGGGCCAGTCTGGATGAAGTCCAGGGCCAAATTTTTGTCCCAGTCCAGCCCTGCTTATCAAACAATATTGAATAATTGAATCTAGCCGACACATTAACACATTGATTAAGCACAAGTAGAATGTCTAGCAGTGTATTTTACCCTTTCTGATTAGGGCAGGTGTGCGCCGCAGAGAACTAAGCTGCATGGTCATGAAAAGCAAATGGCAAAGGCTCAAGGCTGGTCGTCACTATGTATGACTAAGGCTGGGTTCACACTACTACACTACTTTCATCCTACTTTGCTCTGCTACATTGGTCCTACATTTATCCTACATTGGTCCTACATCCATCCTACTTTCATGAACAGGATACTACTTTGGTCCGACTTCAATGATATTCAATGGGCCTGAAGTAGGATCAATGTAGGACCAAAAGTAGTACAGGGAGCATTTTCAAAGTCGGACCGACTTGTGTAGGACGCTACAAGACGCTCTCATAGGGAAACATTGAACACAGAGCAAAGTAGGATGAAAGTAGTGTAGTAGTGTGAACCCAGCCTTATCAAACAATAATGATTACTTGAATCTAGCTGACACTTTAACCCATTGATTAGGCACAATATGAATGTCCAGCAGTGTGCTTTACCTTTTCTGATTAGGGAAGGTGTGCACTGCAGAGAACTAAACTGTATTGTCATGGGAAGCAAAGGCTCAAGGCTGATCGTCACTATGTATGACTTATCAAACAATATTGATTACTTGAATCCAGCTGACAGCCGACAATTTAACCTATTGATTAGGTACAAGATAAATGTCCAGCAGTGTATTTTACCTTTTCTGATTAGGGCAGGTGTGCACCGCAGAGAATTAAGCCACATGGCCATGGGAAGCAAATGGCAAAAGCTCAAAGCTGATCATTACTATGTATGACTTATAAAACAATATTGATTACTTGAATACAGCTGACACTTTAACCCATTGATTAGGTACAAGATACATGTCTAGCAGTGTGCTTTACCTTTTCTGATTAGGGCAGGTGTGCACTGCAGAGAACTAAGCTGCATGGTCATGAAAAGCAAATGGCAAAGGCTCAAGGCTGATCATTACTATGTATGACTTATCAAACAATATTGATTACTTGAATCTAGCTGACAGCCGACACTTTAACCCATTGATTAGGTACAAGATAAATGTCCAGCAGTGTATTTTACCTTTTCTGATTAGGGCAGGTGTGCACCGCAAAGTACTAAGCTGCATGGTCATGGGAAACAAATGGCAAAAGCTTAAAGCTGATCATTACTATGTGTAACGGTCACCACCGTTTACGACCTTCCATCCCATCCAAGACATCTTATCGACACTCCAATCAACAGGACCCGATCCATAAGAATTCCCCCCCAGACACGAGACACACAGCTCTGTGCTTCTGGTTTCAAATGTAATGATTTTAATGGTTTCTTCTCAGTCTTATATACAGTACAACCATGTGACAGTATTCAAAGGGACAATGAGATCTCCACCCCCCTAATCACACACTAAGGGTAATTACTTAACATTCCTTAATCAACAACAAAACACCTTCACCCACTCCGTCTCCTAGGCAGACGTTTCGTCTCCGCATACAGCTTGACACCTCTGAGCATCAATAGGTTGTAGACAGTGTTATCACACATAAACAGTTTTTAGCATGCATAATTATAGGTCTGGGAGCAGACCTGGGATTAACACCTGTCCGTTACAACACCTTTACACAAGGACAATGAACTGTCTCCCAGGCCCTGATGCAATTAGCATGTCACTAGAAATGAGTCACTATTGACTGGTTGGGCCAACATCTTGCAATTTCTCAAGATCCTGCAATATGAACTATTATTGAGGTCCTATCTCATGTAATACATGAATTATGATTCCCTTGCCACTCCATGCCCAAAGGGCACAGAGTGGACTCAGACCCAAGAGTTATCAGTGACGCTGACACAGGAGTATCCTCCATCCTCACAAAGTCTTTGGGTGTCACGGGTCATTCCGTTACACTATGTATGACTTATCAAACAATATTGATCAATTGAATCTAGCCAACACATTTACCCATTGATTAGGCACAAGGTAAAGGTCCAGCAGTGTACTTTACCTTTTCTGATTAAGGAAGGTGTGCACTGCAGAGAACTAAGCTGCATTGATAGGAAGCTTTGTACAGCACCCTGCCGGCCCCTCCCACCAGCCATGATCTGCTTGCATCGCATTGTTTAAAATAAGATGTGTAATGAAAATGTGTTTTGAAAAAGTATTTAAAAATGTAATTTAAATGTTGATGGGAAGGGGGGGGGGAACTAGGGAAGGAACAAATATATAAGCTGACTAAACATCAGCTGGGGGAGAACATTAGAAAACACACAAATGAACACCAGGGGGCGCTAATCTGGTGGTGTAGTAAAGAATAAAATCTGGGTGGCAATGCATTTCAAAGCCCCTTGACAAAAGGGGCTGGGTGGCTTCAACACATGCAGCCACACCCCCTGTCCGGCCCCCGCAGTGAAGATCTGTATAATATCCTATGGTCTTGTCATTGTCTCTCAGCCCAGTTTTGCTGAAATATGGGACAGCATTGATCCGGGGGCGGGGGGGGGGGCTTTAGGTTCTTGTAAATGAGCCCACTTGCTGACTTTTGTCGTCCTTCCTTCCTGCAGCCTCCTGCTATCGCCCGAATTCACCGAGACGCATTACACCGCAGAGGGCGAGAGGGTGACGGTGACCCCCAACCACACGGTGAGAACTATAAAGACTTTTGCACACGGCACCAAAAATTACACTTTTTTTTAGGTTTTGAGCTGGTTGTTGTTGTTGTTTTTTTTTGTTTTGTTTTTTTACTGATCTGAGGCTGTACACACAGGACACTATTGTCACATTTACATCAGTAAATACAAAGATGCAAAATAATAATAAATTATAAAATGTTAAATAATAGTGAATATTTAAAAATATTAATGCAAATAATATATTTATAATGCATATAAAAAGAAAAAAACATATTTATTATGCATATAAAATATTTTAACATATAAAACCAAAAATAATAGAAAAACAATAAAATGCTTAATAATAGAAAAATAATAAAATGCTAAATAATAAAAAAATAATAAAATGCAAAATAATAGAAAAAATGTCACATTTACATCAGTAAATACAAACATGCAAAATAATAATAAATTATAAAATGCTAAATAATAGTGAATATTTAAAAATATTAATGCAAATAATATATTTATAATGCATATAAAAAGGCAACAAAAAAAAAATCATATTTATTATGCATATAAAATATTTTTAAAAAATGCAAAATAATCGAAAAATAATCAAATGCAAAATAATCGAAAAATAATAGAATGCAAAATAATCGAAAAATAATAAAATGCTAAATAATCGAAAAATAATAAAATGCTAAATTATAGAAAAAATGTCACATTTACATCAGTAAATACAAACATGCAAAATAATAATAAATTATAAAATGCTAAATAATAGTGAATATTTAAAAAAATGTATGCAAATAATATATTTATAATGCATATAAAAAGAAAAAAAAAACATATTTATTATGCATATAAAATATTTTAAAATATAAAACCAAAAATAATAGAAAAATAATAAAATGCTAAATAATAGAAAAATAATAAAATGCTAAATAATAGAAAAATAATAAAATGCTAAATAATAGAAAAAATGTCACATTTACATCAGTAAATACAAACATGCAAAATAATAATAAATTATAAAATGCTAAATAATAGTGAATATTTAAAAAAATGTATGCAAATAATATATTTATAATGCATATAAAAAGAAAAAAAAACATATTTATTATGCATATAAAATATTTTAAAATATAAAACCAAAAATAATAGAAAAATAATAAAATGCTAAATAATAGAAAAATAATAAAATGCTAAATAATAGAAAAATAATAAAATGCTAAATAATAGAAAAATAATAAAATGCTAAATAATAGAAAAATAATAAAATGCAAAATAATAGAAAAATAATAAAATGCTAAATAATAGAAAAATAATCTGTGCTTGATTAGCTGCCTTCTCGGCTACAGTAGTCTGGGAATGACAGCTGTGAACCCGGAAGTTGTTGCTTCCGGGTTCACTAGTTGGGAATGGGGGTTGATGGAGACATCAAGGGTCTATTAGACCTCCAATGTCTCTCCTGCCCTCCACTGTAGCTAATCAAGTACAGATTGTGCTTGATTAGCTGCCTTCTCGGCTACAGTAGCCTGGGAATGGCAGCTGCGAACCTGTGTTGCTTGTGATCTAGGGACTAGGTTGTTTAATGTATTGTAAAAACGACTGGACACTTCTACGGCCACCCAGATCACTTTTACATGACAGCTAAGAGCGGTCTGAATAAAATCAATACCCAAACTTGCTTTACCCCCTCGACCAGCGGGTCGTTTATAAAGGTACCCTGGTAGACAAGGGGTCAAGGTGGTTTTCAAGGGTGCAGGTCAGATCCTTTAGATTTAGAATGTTATTCCTGTCTCCTGGCTCCATCTAGTGGCCAAAATGCGGTATATTTCCTCACTGTGGTATTCCAGAAAACTGTACCACATTTTGGCCACTAGATGGAGCTAACCGATCACAGAAATCGATCTATTACTGAAATTATGAGCAAAATTTGAGCAAATAAGTGTGACGGAGGTTTTATAAGTAGACCCCCTTAATAAAATAAACAAAACTATCCTATATAGCTCACCCCATCAAAAGAAACACCCTTTAAATAAAGAAAAGCTCTTTGTGCTGGCCCAGCTCCCCTGCCCCTCCCAGCCTCAGAGCACTGGAGGATGATGGGATTTGTAGTTCTTTTTTGACATGTGATACTGGTATTGTGTTGACACTTTGTTCTGTACTCGGCAGGAGCACTGCTACTACCACGGCCGGGTGTGGGGGAGCGAGGAGTCCTCCGTGGCTCTCAGCACCTGTGAAGGAATCAGGTAATTTGGGGTCCCCCCTCCCCCCAGGGATATTCTACTGGTTCTATAATTAGGAGATGTAACAAGTAAAGAATATATATATATATAGTGCTTCCTCCTGTATAAGTGTGAATGTGCAGCACGCTGGAGAGCCGGACCGCCGCTTTCACTCCACAAGTACAGAGGTGTGACTCTCCCTCCGCACGCCGGCCTCCAATCAGAAATACGACCCGGGGTGAGGAGTAATGTTTATTGGAGCACCGGACAGTTACTATGACTGAACCAATCTCTGCGCAGTATATTCTGTGACCCCAGAGCCCTCTAAACATCCCGTGCCACCCCTGTGACTCCAGAGCCCCCTGTGCCACTCTGTGACTCCAGAGCACCCTGTGCCACTCTGTGACTCCAGAGCGCACTGTGACTCCAGAGCACCCTGTGCCACTCTGTGACTCCAGAGCGCCCTGTGACTCCAGAGCGCCCTGTGACTCCAGAGCGCCCTGTGACTCCAGAGCGCCCTGTGACTTCAGAGCACCCTATGACTCCAGAGCGCCCTGTGACTCCAGAGCACCCTGTGACTCCAGAGCACCCTGTGACTCCAGAGCGCCCTGTGACTCCAGAGCGCCCTGTGACTCCAGAGCACCCTGTGACTCCAGAGCACCCTGTGTCACCCTGTGACTCCAGAGCACCCTGTGACTCCAGAGCGCCCTGTGTCACCCTGTGACTCCAGAGCGCCCTGTGACTCCAGAGCACCCTGTGTCACCCTGTGACTCCAGAGCGCCCTGTGACTCCAGAGCACCCTGTGTCACCCTGTGACTCCAGAGCACCCTGTGACTCCAGAGCACCCTGTGTCACCCTGTGACTCCAGAGCGCCCTGTGACTCCAGAGCACCCTGTGTCACCTTATGACTCCAAAGTGCTCTGTCACTGTGTCACCCTATGACTCCAGAGCACCCTGTCATACCTCCCAGCTTTTTGAGATGGGAACGAAGGACATCTATTAGCAAAAGTATGTAGTAATAGGACACTCTAAACCAAACTACTCTCCAGAGCACCCTGTGACACCAGAGCACCCTGTGTCACCCAATGACTCCTGAGCGCCCTCTGACTCCTGAGCACACTGTGTCACCCTATGACTCCTGAGCGCCCTGTGACTCCAGAGCACCCTGTGACTTTAGAGCACCCTTTGCCACCCTGTGACTCCAGAGCAAACTGTGACTCCTGAGCGCCTTATGACTCGAGAGCACCCTGTGACTCCAGAGCGCCCTGTGACTCCAGAGCACCCTGTGTCACCCTATGACGCCAGAACACCCTGTGACTCCAGAGCACCCTGTAACTCCAGAGCGCCCTGTGACTCTAAAGCGCCCTGTGTCACCCTATGACTCCAGAGCACTCTGTGACTTCAGAGCACCCTGTGTTACCCTATGACTCCAGAACACCCTGTGACTCCTGAGCACCCTGTGTCACCCTATGACACCTGAGCGCCCTGTGACTCAAGAGCACCCTGTGACTTCAGAGCACCCTTTGCCACCCTGTGACTCCAGAGCACCCTATGACTCCAGAGCAAACTGTGACTCCAGAGCACCCTGTGACTCCAGAGCGCCCTATGACTCCAGAGCGCCCTATGATTCCAGAGCACCCTGTGACTCCAGAGCACCCTGTGACTCCAGAGCACCTGTGTCACCCTGTCACTCCAGAGCGCCCTATGACTCCAGAGCACCCTGTGTCACTCTATGACTCCAGAGCACCCTGTGACTCCAGAGCACCCTGTGTCACTCTATGACTCCAGAGCACCCTGTGACTCCAGAGCACCCTATGACTCCAGAGCACTCTGTGACTCCAGATCACCCTGTGACTTCAGAGCACCCTGTGACTCCAGAATGCCCTATGACTCCAGAGCACCCTGTAACTACAGAGCGCCCTGTGACTCCAGAACACCCTGTGACTCCAGAGCACCCTGTGACTCCAGAGCGCCTGTGACTCCAGAGTAACCTGTGTCACGCTGTGACTCCAGAGCGCCCTGTGACTCCAGAGTAACCTGTGTCACACTGTGACTCCAGAGCGCCCTATGACTCCAGAACACCCTGTGTCACCCTATGACTCCAGAGCACCCTGTAACTACAGAACGCCCTGTGACTCCAGAGCGCCCTATGACTCCAGAACACCCTATGACTCCAGAGCACCCTGTGATTCCAGAGCGCCCTGTGATTCCAGAGCGCCCTGTGACTCCAGAGCACCCTGTGACTCCAGAGCGCCCTGTGACTCCAGAGCGCCCTGTGACTCCAGAGCACCCTGTGACTCCAGAGCACCCTGTGTCACCCTATGACTCCAGAGCACCCCCCGGATACCTGTGCCCCATGTACCCTCTGGCATGCTCCTGTAATCTTCTGCACAGACTCTCTCCCTATGGATACAGACCGGTGTCTATGACATACTGTATATCTCTTCAGATCCTCCAGTCCAACCAGTTAGGCCCAAAGATGTTTCCACCCGTGTCAGAATTATTTTTTTTAACACCTAGGACCATAAGCAATGGAATTATGAGCGGTCACATTTAGGAAAACCGCCTGTGACCAGCACATTCCGAGATATGAGCAGCTAAAGTTTTATGAAAATCTCCACTTTTCCTGCACACGCCCAGCTTAGCCCCTCCTCCGCCAACCTTCTCAGATTCCCATTGGTCACTGAACTCTTCATCACAAAGCAAGGGCGAGGCCAAGCTGGATTTGCTTATAACTTCAGCTGCAGATATCTCTCTGGATTTTACTCACCAGAAGGGACCTCTGCTGCATTTATTTTTTTGTGTGTGCTCCATCTGAATCTCCCAGCTTTATTTATAAATGTGAACCTTTTTCCTTTTCTCAGTGGCCTGATTGTCCTGGACGCCAACAACAGCTTCTACCTCCAGCCGCTGGCAGCGCCGGGCTCTGGCAGCCACGTGTTGTACCGCACAGAACATCTGCCCATTAAAGGTGGGGGCTGCGGCCATGGAGACCCCTCATCAACTGGCACCTCTCACCTCAATGAACTTCTATCCCAGGCTGGCCATCACAGGGTAAGACTGCCCCCTCTCAGCCACTGGTGGTAATGACATAGGGCCAGTATGAGCAATGGGGAGAATTTTCCTGGGCCAGGACCCGAGAGGAACGTTATATGGTGGAGCAGACCTAGACCCAAATGTTTACTACACATGTGCTGGACAGCTGGAACCTAGTGGGAGGACTAAAAGAAAGGGTGTGATGGGAGGAGTCACAAGACTCTCTTAAACTCCCATAACATGCTGGGGAATGCATTACACTCAGGAGCAGAGCCAGGAAATGTGGGGAGGAGCTATTATGGTCATCCCTACCAGCGATGAGGGTGACTTAGCACACTGGACTCCGCCTATAACTGAAAAGGGGTGGAGCCTGTATAAATAGGCTTCCCCAGCATGACCTGGAGAAAGAGCCTCGGGGGTGGGGCTTTTCAAGGTCCTTCAGAAGCAACTTCATCTGTGCTAAAGAAATAAAAACAGAGGATGTCATTATTCCCCAATGGATTTCATTCTGATCCCCTGGCTTCAGTATTTTATTTTTTAGTCTTCAGACCAGGAGCTCCAACCACACCCTGGCTCTGTACTTTTTCAAAGTTAGTGACAAAGTAATTATTCGGAGCCAGAGGATCCAAATAACAGCCAGGCAGCTAGCATTTTCAGAAGAAGGTGAGCAATAGCCGCTTTGTACCCTAATGCCTTGTTTCCACTGAACGGAACGGTTCGGGTCAGTATGTTTGGGACGGTTTAGAATGGACCGGTCTATTCTCGTGAGTGTTTCCACTGCAAATCGGAACGTCGGGACCATACAGGATTTAGAAAAAATTCCTAGCGCGTCCACCAATCAGTGAGATGTATTTGTAGGTCCGCCCTAATGGAACCGTTCCATTTTCTATGGCCCCACATCTGAAGCAGGACCCAGAATGGTCCGGTACGGTTCGCTTTTATGGCACGCTTTCATAGTGGAAACACCCAAAATAGCGTACCGAACCGATCCGCTCAGTGGAAACGAGGCATAAGTGCTATGGAGCTATTCACAGTTATAAGGAATGCTGGGAAGACACCATCGCCATCTAGTGGTCAATTTAGTGCAGCACACTGGCTGAGAGATGCTGGAAGCTGTAATAATTGTGTGCAGTATATAATGGTGGGAATGCTTTGTATGTAACAGGAGAGAGGCTCTTATCTCCTACTTGTCTCTGTTCTCTGTCCTACAGATGAAGAGGAATGTGTGGGGAGCGCAGAAGTTTATGGAGCTGTATATAGTCGCTGACCATTCAATGGTGAGTCTGTACAGAGGAAGACATGGATGTTATTATATCACTATCTCTATTCTTTATCCCCTCCTATGTCTTCCCCTCTGATTTCCTCCCTACTTCCACCGTTCACTTTACCCCCCCTCCTGACACCCACTTCTCTCCACTTCTCTCCTCCTTTATCTCTCTTCTCCTCCCTCTCCTCTCTTCCATTCTTATCCTCCTCCTCATTTTCTTTCTCGCTTCTTCTTTCCTTTCCTTCTTCTCTTCTTCTTCGTTCCTCCATCTCCCCCTCCCCTTCTCCTTCTTCTCTTCCTCTTCTCTCTCCCCCTCTCTCCTCCTTATTCTCTTTATCCTTTCTCCCTCTCTCTCCTCCCTATTTTCTTCATCCTTTCTCCCTCTCTCTTCTCCTTATTCTCTTTATCCTTTCTCCCTCTCTCTCCTCCGTATTCTCTTTATCCTTTCTCCCTCTCTCTCCTCCCTATTCTCTTCATCCTTTATCCCTCTCTCTCCTCCCTATTCTCTTCATCCTTTATCCCTCTCTCTCCTCCTCCTCCCCCCCCCCCCTCTCTCCTCCTCATTTTTCTCGACCTCTCCTCTCACTTCTCCTTATTCTCTTCATCGTTTCTCTTTCTTCTCCTTCTTCCATTCCTCCTACCTCTCTCTTTTTTGTCTCTCTTCTCCTTGTCTCCCTCCTCCCTCTCTCTTCTCCTTCTCTTCCTCCTCTTTCTCTCTCTTCTCTTTCTCTTCCTCCTCTTTCCCTCTCTTCTTCTTTTCTCCCTCTTCTTCTCATCCACCTCCCTTTTCTTCTCATCCTCCTCCCTCTTCTTCTCATCCTCCTCCCTCTTCTTCTCATCCTCCTCCCTCTTCTTCTCATCCTCCTCCCTCTTCTTCTTCTTCTTCTCATCCTCCTCTTTCTCTCTCTTTTTCTTCTCTTCCTCCTCTTTCTCTCTCTTCTTCTCTTCCTCCTTTTTCTCTCCCTCTTATTATCTTCCTCCTCTTTCTCTCTCTTTTTCTTTTCTTCCTCCTCCCTCTCTCCCTCTTCTTCACTTCTTCCCCTTTCTTTCTCCACCTTCTATTCCTCCTCTTTCTGTCTCTTCTTCTTCTCTCCCTCCTCCCTCTCTCTTCTCCTTCTCTTCCTCCTCTTTCTCTCTCTTCTCTTTCTCTTCCTCCTCTTTGTCTCTCTTCTTCTTCTTTCTCCTTCTTTTCTCCCTCTTCTTTTCATCCTCCTCCCTCCTCTTCTTCTCTTCCTCCTCTTTCTCTCTCCTCTTCTTATCTTCCTCCTCTTTCTCTCTCTTTTTCTTCTCTTCCTCCTCCCTCTTCTATTCCTCCTCTTTCTTTCTCCTCCTACTTCTCTTCCTCCCCTTTCTTTCTCCACCTTCTATTCCTCCTCTTTCTCTCTATTCTTCTTCTCTTCCTCCTCCCCCTCTCCCTCTTCTTCTCTTCCTCCCCTTTCTTTCTCCTCCTCCTTCTCTTCCTCCTCTTTCTCTCTTCTTCTTCTCTTCCTTCGCTTTCTTTCTCCTCCTTCTATTCCTTCTTCTCTCCCTCTTCTTCTCCTATTCCTTTTTCTTCTTCTCTTCCTCCTCTTTCTCTCTTATTCTTCTCTTCCTCCTCCCTCTCTCCCTCGTCTTCTTTTTTTCTTCCCTCTCTCGCTCGTCTTCTCTTCCTCCTCTTTCTCTCTCTTCATCTTATATTCCTCCTTTTTCTCTCTCTACTTATCCTCTTCCCCCTTCTTCTCTTCCTCCTCTTTCTCTCTCTCTTCTTCTCTTCCTCCTTTCTCTCTCTTCTTTTCATCCTCCTCCCTTTCCTTCTCTTCCTCCTCCCTCTCTCACTCTCCTTCTCTTCCTCCTCCCTCTCTCCCTCTTCTTCTTCTCTTCCTCCTCCCTCTCTCCCTCTCATCCTCCTCCCTCTCTCCCTCTCCTTCTCTTCCTCCTCCCTCTCTCCCTCTCCTTCTCTTCCTCCTCCCTCTCTCCCTCTTCTTCTCATCCTCCTCCCTCTCTCCCTCTCCTTCTCTTCCCCCTCTTTCTCTCCCTCTTCTTATCTTCCTCCTCTTTCTCTCTCTTTTTCTCCTCTTCCTCCTCCCTCTCTCCCTCTTCTTCTATTCCTCCTCTCTTCTTCTCTTGCCTCCTCCCTCTCCTTCTCTTCCTCCTCCCTCTCTCCCTCCTCTTCTCATCCTCCTCCCTCTCTCCCTCTCCTTCTCTTCCCCCTCTTTCTCTCTCTTCTTCTTCTCTTCCTCCTTTTTCTCTCCCTCTTATTATCTTCCTCCTCTTTCTCTCTCTTTTTCTTCTCTTCCTCCTCCCTCTTCTTTTCTTCCTCCCCTTTCTTTCTCCACCTTCTATTCCTCCTCTTTCTGTCTCTTCTTCTTCTCTTCCTCCTCCCTCTCTCTTCTCCTTCTCTTCCTCCTCTTTCTCCCTCTTCTTCTCTTCCTCCTCGTCCTCTCTCTTCTTCTTCTTCTCATCCTCCTCCATCTCTCCCTCTTCTCCTCTTCCTCCTCCCTCTTCTTCTCTTCCTCCTCCCTCTCTCCCTCTTCTTCTCTTCCTCCTCCCTCTCTCCCTCTTTTTCTCTTCCTCCTCTTTCTCCCTCTTCTTCTCCTCCTCCTCTTTCTCTCTCTTCTTCTCTTCCTCCTTTTTCTCTCTCTTCTTCTCATCCTCCTCCCTCTTCTTCTTCTCTTCCTCCTCTTTCTCTCTCTTCTTCTTCTCCTCCTCCTCTTTCTCTCTCTTTTTCTTCTCTTCCTCCTCTTTCTCCCTCTTCTTCTCTCCCTCTTCTTCTCTTCCTCCTCCCTCTCTCCCTCTTTTTCTTCTCTTCCTCCTCTTTCTCCCTCTTCTTCTCCTCCTCCTCTTTCTCTCTCTTCTTCTCTTCCTCCTTTTTCTCTCTCTTCTTCTCATCCTCCTCCCTCTTCTTCTTCTCTTCCTCCTCTTTCTCTCTCTTCTTCTTCTCCTCCTCCTCTTTCTCTCTCTTTTTCTTCTCTTCCTCCTCTTTCTCCCTCTTCTTCTCTCCCTCTTCTTCTCTTCCTCCTCCCTCTCTCCCTCTTTTTCTTCTCTTCCTCCTCTTTCTCCCTCTTCTTCTCCTCCTCCTCTTTCTCTCTCTTCTTCTCTTCCTCCTTTTTCTCTCTCTTCTTCTCATCCTCCTCCCTCTTCTTCTTCTCTTCCTCCTCTTTCTCTCTCTTCTTCTTCTCCTCCTCCTCTTTCTCTCTCTTTTTCTTCTCTTCCTCCTCTTTCTCCCTCTTCTTCTCTCCCTTTTCTTCTCTTCCTCCTCTCTCTCTTCTTCTCTTTCTCTCTCTTCTTCTTCTTTTCCTCCACCCACTTTCTCTCTGTCTCTCTAATGCTGGCCATACATAAAGCAATTTTCTGACAATTTAAACAAGGTTTTGTGAGTGAAAAAATTTAGACGACCCCCATCCCCCCCCCCCCCCCCCCCCCCCGCCATGCATAGATGTGATTGACTAAAAACCTTCAATTAGATTTATTAGATTGAAGCACTAAATGTGACAGACTAGAAATTTCCCCCCCCCCCCCCCCCACCATCAAGCAGGAGATGGAGCAGCTTGTTCCTTTCACTCCCAGAATACATTTCAATGTCCCTGGATGGCATCTGATAATTATCCTAACTGTTATTTCTCTGGCTGACATTAGTACATAAAACAGAACATGGACCTGGGGAAGACCAAACAGCGCGTCATGGAGATCGCCAACTTCGTAGACAAGGTGAGATTGGCGATGCCAGCCATGAAAGGGTCGGCTGTCCTGAAGGACGGGCCATTCATTTAATAGCAGACAATTCTGGTAAACTTTGACCAAGTGGACTCTATGATGATTGAATTGTGAAAAAATTATTTACAGTATCTCACAAAAGTAAGTACACCCCTCTTTTCTTCTATCTTTTCAGGTGACATCACTGAAGAAACGACACTTTGTATCTACAATGTTGTGTAGTGAGTGTACAGCTTGTATAACAGTGTAAATTTGCTGTCCTCTCAAAATAACTCAACACACAGCCATTAATGTCTAAACCGCTGGCAACAAAAGTGAGTACACCCCTAAGTGAAAATGTCCAAATTGGGCCCAAAGTGGCAATATTTTGTGTGGCCGCCATTATTTTCCAGCACGGCCCTAACGCTCATGGGCACGGAGGTCACCAGAGCTTCACAGGTTGTCACTGGAGTCCTCTTCCCCTCCTCCATGATGACATCACAGAGCTGGTGGATGTTAGGGACCTTGCGCTCCTCCACCTTCTGTTTGAGGATCCCCCACAGATGATCAATAGGGTTTAGGTCTGGAGACATGCTTGGCCAGTCGATCACCTTTACCCTCAGCTTCTTTAGCAAGGCAGTGGTGGTCTTGGAGGTGTGTTTGGGGTCGTTATCATGTTGCAATACTACCCTGCAGTCCAGTCTCTGAAGGAAGGAGATCATGCTCTTCTTCAGTATGTCACAGTACATGTTGGCATTCATGGTTCCCTCAATGATCTGTAGCTCCCCTGTGCCGGCAGCACTCATGCAGCCCCAGACCATGACACTCCCACCACCATGCCTGACTGTAGACAAGACACATTTGTCTTTGTCCTCCTCACCTGGCCCCTCCCCCATACACGCCTGACACCATCTGACACCAAATACCTTTATCTTGATCTTATCAGACCACAGGACACGGTTCCAGTAATCCATGTCCTTAGTCTGCTTGTCTTCAGTAAATGGTTTGTGGTCTTTCTTGTGCCTCATCTTTAGAAGAGACTTCCTTCTGGGACGACAGCCACGCAGACCAATTTGATGCAGTGTGCGGCATATGGTCTGAGTACTGACAGGCTGACCCCCCACCCCCCCCCCAACCTCTGCAGCAATGCTGGCAGCACTCATACGTCTATTTCCCAAAGACAACCTCTGGATATGACGCTGAGCACGTGACCTCAACCCCTTTGGTGGACCATGACGAGGCGGGGGGAGGGGAACCCGTCCTGTTATACCACTGTATGGTCTTGGCCACTGTGCTGCAGCTCAGTTTCAGGGTCTTGGCGATCTTCTTATAGCCTCGGCCATCTTTATGTAGAGACACAATTCTTTTTTTTCAGATCCTCAGAGAGTTCTTTGCCATGAGGGGCCATGATGAACTTCCAGTGACCAGTATGAGAGAGTGAGAGCGATAACATCAAATTTAACACAACCTGCTCCCCATTCACACCTGAGACCTTGTAACACTAACGAGTCACATGACACCAGGGGGAGGGAAAATGGCTAATTGGGCCCAAATTTGGACATTTTCACTTAGGGGTGTACTCACTTTTGTTGCCTAGCGGTTTAGACATGAATGGCTGTGTGTTGAGTTATTTTGAGGGGACGGCAAATGTACACTGTTATACAAGCTGTACACTCACTACACAACATTGTAGCAAAGTGCCACATAAAAAGATAGAATCAAATATTTACACAAATGTCAGGGGTGTACTCACTTTTGTGAGATACTGTGTGTGTGTGTCATATATATATATATATACACACACAGAGCCATAATCCACAGCTGAGGATATATTGTACATTTCATGGAAGTACACAGGGAGTGTGCAGTATGTCCAGTCCTGCCCTACTGCTGCACCATCCTCACACTTGGCGGTTCCTAAGGCTGCATTCACACCTATGCGACAGCGGCGTACGCGGCGTATTTTGCCGCTAGTGTGTATCTTTTTTTTTTTTTTTTAGATTCTTCCCATTGCTGTCAATGGGCGAACGCCAATGTCGCCTGAAAAAAAGGGTCCGGGACTTTTTTTCAGGCGACAGGCGTTCGGCGTCTATGAGATGTGAACCATCTCCATAGACAGCAATGGGAATTCTCCCCTCTAGCGGCAGAAGCGTCCGGCGTCGGGCGTTTTGTCGCATAGGTGTGAATGGAGCCTAACTGTCAAAATGACAGCCAGGAGTTGCTGTATTAAATACAGTGGGCTGGATTCAGAAAGAGATACAACGGCGTATCTCCTGATACGTCGTCGTATCTCTGAATGCGGGCCGTCGTATCTATGCGCCTGATTCAGAGAATCAGTTACACATAGATATCCCTAAGATCCGCCAGGTGTAAGTGACTTACACCGTCGTATCTTAGGCTGCAATTTCAGGCTGGCCGCTAGGTGGCGCTTCCGTATTTTTACGCAAGGAATATGCAAATGAGTATTTACGCCGATTCAGAAACGAACGACCGCCTGGCGCTTTTTTTTTTACGTCGTTTACGTTCGCCTTTTTCTGGCGTAAAGTTACCCCTGCTATATGAGGCGTAGCTAATGTTAAGTATGGCCATCGTTCCCGTGCCGAGTTTTGAAATTTTACGTCGTTTGCGTAAGTCGTTCGCGAATATGGCTGGACGTAATTTACGTTCACGTCGAAACCAATGACGTCCTTGTGACGTCATTTAGAGCAATGCACACTGGGATATTTTACAGACGGCGCATGCGCCGTTCAAACAAGACGTAAAAAACGCGGGGTCAAGACACATTTAAATAAAACACGCCCCCTACATCCTCATTTGAATTACGCGGCCTTACGCCGCAACACATACGTTACGCCGCCGTAACTAAGGGCGCAAGTTCTTTCTGAATAAAGAACTTGCGCCCAAAGTTAGAGCGGCGTAACGTATCGGAGATACGTTACGCCGGCCGGACAGATACGCTCAGGTATCTGAATCCGGCCCAATACTTATAGATGCTGCTGTCAAAAAAAATGACAGTTTTTATAAACATTGGCCCAGATTCAAGAAGCAATTGCGCCTGTGTAACCATAGTTACACGGCGCAATTGCTTACTTGCTCCGGCGTAGCGAATGCTCCTGATTCAGGAACATCGCTACGCCGACTGCAGCCTAAAATCTGCGTGGCATAAGGCTCTTATGCCACGCAGATTTTAGGCTGCATTCTAGCGATGACCGCTAGGGGGCGCTCCCATTGTGATCTGTGTATAGTATGCAAATTGCATACTAACACCGATTCACAACGTTGCGCGAGCCCTGCAAATTACGTAGTTTGCGTACGTTGGGTTTCGCGTAACGTTACACATCCTAATAGCAGGCGCAGCCAATGCTATAAGATACCCACGTTCCCGCGTCGCGACGTTCGAATTTTACGTCGTTTGCGTAAGTGAATCGTGAATGGCGCTGGACGCCATTCAGGTTCACTTTGGAGCAAATGACGTCCTTGCGACGTCATTTGCCGCAATGCACGTCGGGAAAGTTTCCCGACGGAGCATGCGCTGTACGCTCGGCGCGGAAGCGCGCCTAATTTAAATGATTCCCGCCCCCGGCGGGATCATTTACATTGCGCGCGCTTACGCCGGGCAATTTTGCCGGCGCGCCCTCGCAATTTACGGAGCTCCGTGAATCGAGGGCAGCGCAAAATATTTGCGTGGGCGCAGGGCAAAATCGTTGCCCTGTGCCTGCGCAAATAAAGCGCAAATCTACTTTAATCTGGGCCATTGTTCAGATGGGAGATAGAAAGATACAAAGTAACATTGTCAGTTGTACCTACATGTTTCATTCAACTGCAGATCAGGGATAAACTGAAATTTGCACATGATAAAAAATCTTAAATGTAAACGATTGGCAACACACACATATACACAGTAAATATATTTGTTTATTATGTTTTCGTTTTTTATTTTTGATACAATGGCCCGGATTCACGTAGATCCGTGCATTTTTACGGCAGCGTATCGTATTTACGCTGCGCCGCCGTAAGTCAGGGAGGCAAGTGCTGTATTCACAAAGTACTTGCCTCCTAAGTTACGGCGGCGTATCGTAAATGGGGCCGGCGTAAGCATGCCTAATTTAAATGAGGATGAGGGGGCGTGTTTTATGTAAATTATTGGTGACCCGACGTGATTGGTGATGCGCCGTCCGTGTACATATCCCAGTGTGCATTGCTCCAAAGTCCGCCGCAAGGACGTATTGGTTTCGACCTGAACGGAAATTACGTCCAGCCCTATTCACGGACGACTTACGCAAACGACGTAAAATTTTCAAATTTCGACACGGGAACGACGGCCATACTTAACATTGGCTACGCCACCTAGGGGGCAGCTTTATCTTTACGCGGCGGACCTCTTACGGAAACGGCATATCTTTACTGCGACGGGCAAGCGTACGTTCGTGAATCGGCATATCTAGTCATTTACATATTCTACGCCGAAATCAACGGAAGCGCCACCTAGCGTCCAGCAGAAAAATTGCACCCTAAGATACGACGGCGCAGACCGTCGTATCTTAGCTAGGTTTAAGTGTATCTCGGTTTGAGAATACACTTAAACTTACGACGGGGCTTAGATTCCGAGTTACGTCGGCGTATCTACTGATACGCCGGCGTAACTCTTTGTGAATCCGGCCCTATGTGTTCTTGTTTAACCACTTGCTTTCTGGGCACATACACCCCCTTCCTGCCCAGGTGAAATTTCAGCTTCCGGCACTGCGTCCCTTTAACTGACAATTGCGCGGTCGTGCGACATGGCTCCCAAACAAAATTGACGTCCTTTTTTTCCCACAAATAGAGCTTTCTTTTGGTGGTATTTGATCGCCTGTGCGGTTTTTATTTTTTGCGCTATAAAACAAAAATAGAGCGACAATTTTGAAAAAAAAAACACAATATTTTTTTACTTTTTGCTAAAAAATATATCACAATTATTTTTTTTTTTAAACTTTTTTTTTTCTCAGTTTAGTCCGATACGTATTCTTCTACATATAAGCGTATAGTGACTGGTTTGCGCAAAAGTTATAGCGCCTACAAAATAGGGGACATCATTTTTTTTTTTACTAGTAATGGCGGCTATCTGCGTTTTTTGATGGGACTGCGACATTACGGCGGAAACATCGGACACTTTTGAGACATTTTTGGGACCATTCCTATTTATACAGCGAACAATGCTATAAATATGCACTGTTTACTGTATAAATTTGACGGGCAGGGAAGGGGTTAACACTAGGGGGCGAGGAAGGGGTTAATGTGTACCCTGGGAGTGATTCTTACTGTAGGGGGAGGGGACTGACTGGGGGAGGTGACCGATCTGTGTCCCTATGTACAGGGGACACACCATCGGTCTCCTCTCTCCCTGACAGGACGTGGATCTCTGTGTTTACACACACACAGATCCACGGTCCTGCTCAGTTACTGGGCAATCGCGGGTGCGGGGCAGCCATCGCGGCCGCCGGGCACGCGCATCGTGTTCCCAGTAATGCGGTGGGTGCGCGCGCCCCGCTAGTGGCTCTAAAAGTCGAGGACGTCATATGACGTCCTGTCAGAACAATGGAGCGATCGTCAATTGACCGCGGCCGGTAGTTAAGTGGTTAAAAAAAAAAAAGGACAAAATGTAAAAAAATAAAAATCTTTATTTCAATTTGTAAATAACTTTGCAATGCTTGGTGTCAGAATCATAGATTTAGAGATTTGTTTATAAAAAATAAAATAAAAAAAATTATCAAATTTCCGTAAAGAGGAACTGCAGTCTGCTCACATAATTTGTAATAAAAACACCTTTGCCATTCTGAAGCTTCCCCTCCAACCACTTGGAATATTATTTTATATATACTGTGATTCTGTACTTGCCAAATATGCTGCAGAAATCTCCCTCCCACTGAGTCTGGCTGCAGCCATTTTAAACTGTGGGCAGCTGAAGCTGCTGCCTGTTCACTTCCTGGATTTACACAGAGGCACGCCTCCAGCTCTGCAGCTCTCTTTGACCCTCTTATAACTCCTCCCCTCTCCCTTCCTGGCAAACTCTCACGGGAGTAAGAGAGAGAGCTGTGCATGATGTCATAAGCCTAGGCTTTTTACCAGACGAGAAACAAGAAACAGGAAGTGGGCTGTATAAGGAAACAGGAAGTGGGCTGTATAAGGAAACAGGAAGTGGGCTGTATAAGGAAACAGGAAGTGGGCTGTATAAGGAAACAGGAAGTGGGCCGTATAAGGAAACAGGAAGTGGGCCGTATAAGGAAACAGGAAGTGGGCTGTATAAGGAAACAGGAAGTGGGCTGTATAAGGAAACAGGAAGTGGGCTGTATAAGGTATTCACTTGCAGAAAAAAAAATGGTTTACTATCCAAAGTTATAACAACAACAAGGGGAGAAGATTTAACCACAATAGACAATTGACGTCCGGGAAGTGGTTCTATAATCCTGACTGGACGTCTATTGACGTCCAGCAGGATAACATGCCGTGGGGGGCGCGCAGCGCGGCGATCGGTGGTGCGGGGTGTCAGTCTGACACCCTGCATCTCCGATCTCGGTAAAGAGCCTCCGCACGTGATCAGCTGTGTCCAATCACGGCTGATCACGATGTAAACAGGAAGAGCCGTTGATCGGCTCTTCCTCACTCGCGTCTGATAGACGCGAGTAGAGGAGAGCCGATCGGCGGCTCTCCTGACGGGGGGGGCTACGCTGATTGTTTATCAGCGTAGCCCCCCCCCCTGTGGATGCCCACACTGGACCACCAGGGAAGCCACCAGGACCACCAGGGAAGGAGGCAACGTGGATGGCCAGGTATGTACCACATGGCCATCCACATGTTAAAAAAATATTTGCAATAGATGCCAATCAATGCCACCATCAGTGTCACCCCTCAGTGTCCATCAGTGCCACCTCTCAGTGACCATCCATGCCCATCTAGTAGTGCCCATCTGTGCCACCTATCAGTGCCACCCATAAGTACCCATCAGTGCCACCCATAAGTACCCATCAGTGCCGCCTATGAGTGCCCATCAGTGCTGCATACCAGCGCCGCCTATCAGTGCCACCTATCAGTGACCATCATCAGTGCCACCTCATTGGTGCCACCTTATCGGTGCCCATCAGTGCTGCCTTATCAGTGCCCATTAGTGCAGCCATATCAGTGCCCGTAATTGAAGAAGAAAATTTACTTATTTACAAAACAATTTAACAGAAAAAAATAAAAACTTTATTTATTTATTGGGCAGGAAGGTGCGTAAGTGCCTGGCATTGAAGTGGTTAATAGATGGAAAGATGAAAAAATGTGCCACTTTAACATGTTGATTTTTTTATAATAGTCGGCTCCATCTAGTGGCCATGGTGAGGTGTTGTTCCTGAAATACCTCCATTGGGAGAAATACCGCATCACGTTCGCTAGATGGCGCCGACGATTACAGGAAACCGTGGAATTTAGCAAAATACGGACAGAATTTGCGATGACTGGGCAAATGGGGGGTCTGCAGGGGTGAGAACTGAAAAAAATAAAGTCTTGTCAGACGTTAAACTAAAGACTGTCCTCTGTCCTCAGTTCTACATGTCGGTGAACATCAAGGTGGCTCTGATTGGCCTGGAGGTGTGGACGGCGGGCGACCAGTGTGTCATTCGGAACGACGCCAACGAAAGCCTGCGCAACTTCCTGGCGTGGAAACAGAAGCTGAGGAGCAGAAAGAAGCACGACAACGCCCAACTCATCACGTCAGTATAAGGACTCCTTCTAAGTAAATGAGAAGTCATGGAAAATAGTTTTTACAGCTTACTTCATCTACTAAAAAAAAAATGGCGTTTCAGTTAGAGGCGGAGTCTAGAGATCTACCGTATTTATCGGGGTATTGCGCGCTCCGGCGTATAGCGCGCACCCCTAAAGTGGACCCGCATTCCTGTGGAAAAAAGATTTTTATACTTAGAGTTTTGGTGTCTTGCGCGGCGGCCTCGTCGGGTCCGGCGTCCGTCTGCGGCTTCGGGTGTCCTCCTCGTCGGGTCTGGCGTCGTTCTGCGTCGTCCTCCCTGCTCGTTTCCCGCGCCGAGTTTTAATACTGCGCCGGCATAAACCGAGCGCAGTACACTCGAGTATAGTCGGGCAGGCTCGGCTACTCTCGCGCTCACGTCCTGTACGTCCAGGACGTGAGCGCGAGAGGAACCGAGCCTGCCCGACTATACACGAGTGTACTGCGCTCGGTATATGCCGGTGCAGTATTCAAACTCGGCGCGGGAAAGCGGGTATCGGCGTATATCGCGCACCCACGATTTTGCCCTGATTTTCAGGGCAAAAAAGTGCGCGGTATACGCCGATAAATACGGTAATTCAACTTTCCTGCGTCTTCCAGAAACTGAAATTTCCCTTTTTTTTGATGAAGTGATCTTCATATGAGAATATTGATTGTTTTTTTTGTTTTTTATTGTGTTTTAGTGGAGCGACGTTCCAAGGAACCACCATTGGGATGGCCCCGCTGGAAGGGATGTGCACGGCGGAGAACTCGGGGGGCGTCAGTATGGTGAGTGGGCGATAGTACATGGCGTTGTAGGATAGTGCTGGTATGTGAGGAATATTCTCAACATTATAAAATTAATATTGTTTTTCCCATTACTTTTGTTTTTTGATGCTTTAGTGACTCGACTACTGGATGCATGGTTGGGCACAGGCTGTTAAATACCGAACTCCACTCATGGAATATGTAGCACCCTGGAGTTTAGTTGGGATACTCCTCTCAAATTTACTTGCGATCTTGGTCGATTGATAGGGCTCTATTGATTTCTCCCTAAGCTTGACCCTGTTGCACTTTTCTCTTCTACCACTAGGTGGCCGGGTACTTGGTACGAGAAGGGCAACCCAAGGTCAGGTTCAGGGCCGCCATCAGGGGGTACAGGCAGTACACCTGTAAGGGGCCCGGAGGTCCCCAGGGGCCCAAATGGCAACCCCCTTTAAAAAAAAAAAACTCCCCTTTTTTTTATTTATTTGTTATATAAAATAAAATAAAATGTAAAATATATGTTTATATATATATATATATATATATATATATATATATATAATTAAAGGGCCCAGAGGTCCCCAGGGCCCCGGATGGCAACCCCCCTTTTTTTTATATTATTTTATTTCTTTTTGTATATATATATTTTTTATTAACCAGTAGAGTACCGGGCCATCGTCAAATGACGGCTCCACGGTGACTCTGAATATTCAACAGGACGTCATATGACGTCCTGTATTCCTGCGGCCACTGGGGGGCGCGCGAGCGCGCGCGCCCGGCGCGTCCCCGAGATGCCGATGCGCGTGGCTGGCGGTCGCGATGTCCGCCAGGTACCCGCGATCGGTAACGACAGAGCAGGGACGTGGAGCTCTGTGTGTAATGATGGGGTGTAAACACAGAGCTCCACGTCCTGTCAGGGGAGAAAGGAGACCGATCTGTGTCCCTTGTACATAGGGACACAGATCGGTCACCTCCCCCAGTCACCCCCCTTCCCCCACAGTTAGAACACAATACAGGTATACATATTAACCCCTCCCTCACCCCCTAGTGTTAACCCCTTGAATGCCAGTCACATTTATACAGTAATCAATGCATTTTTATCGCATTAATCGCTGTATAAATGTGAATGGCGCCAAAAACGTGTCAAAAGTGTCCGATGTGTTCGCCGCAATGTCACGGTGACAGTAAAAAAATCGCAAATCGCCGCCAATACTAGTAAAAAAATTAATAAAATAAAAATGCCATAAATCTATCAGCTATTTTGTAAACGCTATAACTTTTGCGCAAACCAATCAATATATGATCATTGCGCTTTTTTTTACCAAAAATATGTAGAAGAATACGTATCGGCCTAAACTGAGGGAAAAAAAAGTTTTTTTAAAAAAAATTGTGATATTTATTAAATAAAAAAGTTAAAAATAGTGTTTTTTTTTTAAAATTGTCACTCTTCTTTTGTTTATAGCGCAAAAAATAAAAACCGCAGAGGTGATCAAATACCACCAAAAGAAAGCTCTATTTGTGGGAACAAAATGATAAAAAAATTGTTTGGGTACAGTGTAGCACGACCGCGCAATTGTCATTCAAAGTGCGACAGTGCTGAAAGCTGAAAATTGGCCTGGGCAGGAAGGGGCCTAAGTGCCCGGTATGGAAGTGGTTAAAGGGCTCAGAGGTCCCCAGGGCCCCATGTGGCAAACCCCCTTTTTTTATTTTTTATAAATGTTTATTTTTTTTTTTATTAAAGGGCCCAGAGGTCCCCAGGGCCCAGGATGGCAACCCCCCCCCCTTTTTATATATATATATATATATATATATATTTATTAAAGGGCCCAGAGGTTTCTTTTTTATTATTATTATTATTAAAGGGCCCAGAGGTTTCTTTTTTATTATTATTATTATTATTATTAAAGGGCCCAGAGGTCCCGGATGGCAACCCCCCTTTTTTGTAATTTCTTTTTATAAATAATAATAAAAAATAAAATTGTATGTGTATATATATATATATATATTATAGCTTACTTATTATTTGCTAGAGGTTACAGCACATGACTTCTGCTTGTTGATTGGTTGCTAGAGAATACTGTACATCAATACTGTTCACTGATTGGTTGCTAGAGGTTACTGGACATCCTTACCACTCACCAATTGGTTGCTAAAGGTTACTGCACATTATCACAGCTTACTAATTGGTTGCTAGAGGTTATTGCATATCCTTACCCCTCACTGATTGGTTGCTAAAGGTTACAGCACATTATCACAGCTTACTAATTGGTTGCTAGAGGTTATTGCATATCCTTACCCCTCACTGATTGGTTGCTAAAGGTTACAGCACATTATCTCCTCACTGCCTGCACACCGTGGACTGGGAAGGGGAGGAGACCCATCAATAGACAGAAAACTCCAATGTAATGGGGACTTACACTGACCACTAATGTAATGGGGATTTACACAGATCACTAATGTAATGGGGATTTACACTGACCACTAATGTAATGGGGATTTACACTGACCACTAATGTAATGGGGATTTACAATGACCACTAATGTAATGGGGATTTACACTGACCACTAATGTAATGGGGGGGGGGGCATTTTGGCCACCACTGTACATGAAGATTTTTACACAGTGACTTCCAATAAATTGGCCATTCTCAACCAGGGTTTGGTGGAAGCGTACTGTTCCTCCAGAGATTGCTAGGGGTTCCTTAAGCTTGTGGTTGGATGACCTCCAATTTGATGGTGCTGGCATAGTTCCAGGGCCAACACCACTTGGCAGAGCCAACTGCATGACCTCAACTTTTTGGCTGCCTTTAAGGGGGGGCATTTTGACCACCATTGTACATGGGGAATTTTACCCAGTGACTTCCAATGAATTGGCCATTTTCAACCAGGGTTCGGTGGAAGCGTAGGGTTCCTCCAGAGATTTCTAGGGGTTCCTTAAGCTTGTGGTTGGATGACCTCCCATTTGATGGTGCTGGCATAGTTCCAGGGCCAACGCCACTTGTCAGAGCCAACTGCATGACCTCAACTTTTTGGCTGCCTTTAAGGGGGGGCATTTTGATCACCATTGTACATGGGGAATTTTACCCAGTGACTTCCAATGAATTGGCCATTCTCAGCCAGGGTTCGGTGGAAATCCAGAGATTTCCAGGAGTTCCTTAAGCTTGTGGTTGGATGACCTCCACTTTCCAGGGCCAACTGCATGACACCAACTTTTAAGCTGTCTGTAAGGGGGTGACTTCCAATAAATTTGGTTTAATCACAGGTTCCCCGACATCTGTAAAGTATTTCAAGGGTTCCTCTGGAGAAAGAAAAAAGGTTGAGAAAGGCTGCTCTGTAGCGTGCAGAGCAATGTGGGGTTGTTGGTAATGGCTACATTTCGCTTTTGTTGGTCAATGCAGGATCACTCCGAACTGGCCATCGGTGCGGCGGCCACAATGGCTCACGAAATTGGACATAATTTCGGGATGAGTCACGACAAAGACTACTGCTGTAAGGAAGCCACCCCGGATCAAGGCGGGTGCATCATGGCCGCTGCTACAGGGTAAGACAAAGGGTCTTAAGAGGCAATGAGCACATACTGTGTATATATATGTGTGTGTGTGTGTGTGTGTACAGTATAATGTCAGATGTCCTCTCGAAGTTTCATTGGCTCCTCTTCTCTTCTTCATGCCGCAGACATCCCTTCCCACGTAAGTTCAGCTCATGCAGCCAGCAGCAGCTGCGCAATTACTTCGCCAAAGGCGGAGGGATGTGCCTGTTCAACATGCCCAACACAGACGATCTGGTGATGGGGAAGAAGTGCGGAAATGGCTTCCTGGAGGAGGGAGAGCAATGCGACTGCGGAGAGCCAGAGGTGGGTCCCGTCACGCTCCGCTTCATTTATCGTGGTCAGGACTAAATAAATACAACTTTGTAAAATGTGTACAGTAAAACCTTGGTTTGAAAGTAACTTGGTTTGAGAGCGTTTTGCAAGACAAGCAAAATGGGCAAAGATCCCTCAAACAAGAATTGAAAGACTCTTGGCTGGTTACAAAACAAAGCGTTTACAAGCTGAGATACTTGCCAAAGGGGGCAGTACAAGATAATAACTCTGCAGGGTGCCCAAACTTTTGCAGACGCCATTTTTTTGTTTTCTGTAATTTTGAAAGTGTATATGATGGAAATAAAATCTAACTTTTTTTGACATATTATAAGAATGTCTAATCTGTAATTTGATGCCTTTTGGAGATTTTTCCATCTTTCCTTGGCTTCGTTATGCACATTAATACAAATTTTTACCTGGGGTGCCCAAACTTTCGATCCCCACTGTATATATATATATATATCTCTCTCTCTATATCTATCTATCTATCTATCTATCTATCTATCTATCTATCTATCTATCTATCGAGAGAGATAATGATGCTCCAGAATCCCTCTAGTGTTGCTCACGTGGCCAAATTTTAGGCATTTTTAGGCAAATCTTTGTTTCATGTAAATCTGAGGTCAATAATCTCATGAGCCACTTTTTCTTCTGTGCAGGAATGTACCAATCCTTGCTGCAATGCCAAAGACTGCACCTTAAAGGAGGGGGCTCAGTGCGCACATGGGGAATGCTGCTACAACTGTAAGGTAAGGATCGGATACAAAGCATGGCCAATAGAGTGGAACCTCGGAATACGAGTATAATCCGTTCCAGGAGAATGCTCGTAATTCCAAAACACTTCTTATATTAAAGCGAGTTTCCCCATAGAAGCCAATGGAAACTAAAATAATTTGTTCTGCATTGACTTCAATGTCATGTAATACCGCATGTGGCCAGAGGTGGGGGGGGGGGGCGCCGGAGAGCCTTAGGAAACAGCCGGAAAGGCCCGAGAACAGCTCGGCGCTGACCTCGGAACGGAGTATCTCTGTGTCTTTTCCGAGCATTTCCAAACGGCGCCGATCGGCTGGGATTGGCGCCGTTCGGCTCCAGAGCCCCACCTCAGGCCAAATGCGGTACTGCATACTGCTTTGGCCTGAATCCTGCCAACACTCGCAAACCGAGTTATGATTCTTAAAAATACAGGGCTCGTATTGCGAAACGCTCGTTAACCGCGTTACTCGCAATCCAAGGTTCCACTGTATGGTCTTGAAGGACCACCTTGCAGGAGATAATATGCGTCAACTCTACCGATGGTTGTCAACTTATGAGGTATACAGAGGCCTGCAGAAAAGATCCGTGGACTTACGCGGCGTATAAGAAGATACGTCGGCATAAGTCCTACGTGAATCTGGCTCTATATACACATATGTAATTGGGACTTGCCTCGGATAGTGAATACACAAAACAGTCAACAAACCTCCAATAGAAATACTGTACATAAAAATAGCTGAAGGGCATATCTAGAATTGGAACAATAAAATACAATACGTTGAGCAGAGCCGCTGATAAGGCAGTACAGCCAGTCCTTCTGTACTGGGCCCAGACACCATCAGTTGAAAAGGGGGGCCCCAGGCACCATCAGTTCAAAAGGGGGGACCGGGCACCATCAGTTCAAAGGGGGGGCCCCAGGCACCATCAGTTCAAAAGGGGGGCCCAGGCACCATCAGTTCAAAAGGGGAACCCAGGCACCATCAGTTCTGCCATTTTTAGAAATTCAAGAATTCAGAAATTTTGGAAAGTTCCAAAATTTAGAAATCAACGAATTTTTCAAAAATTTGTTAAAAAACGAATTCGGAATTAAACTAATTGCACATGTCCAAAATTCCAAAATTTTCAAATTTCTGTTATTTTTACATTTCCGATTTTCAGACTTTCGAATCTTGGAATTTCCACTTTTCGAATCTTGGAATTTCGAATTTTCAAAATTGTGAATTTCCCTAATATCGAATCTTCAAATTTCTGAAATTTCCAAACTCCTGAAATTTTAGAATTTCCAAAACTTTCCTTTTGAAATTTCGATTTCCCGAAATTTCGAATTCCCAAAATTTCGGAAATTCGAAATTTTGGAAATTCAGAAATTTCAGAAATTCAAGAATTCTGAAATTTTGGAAAATACGAAAATTCTGAAGATCTACTCAATAGCCCACAGTTGTCCCAGGGAGCTCTGCTATATGGTGTAACCTATGAGACCTTTACCCTGGGCCCACCCATGAGGTGTCTTGTTATTTGGATGATTCTACAACATGGAACATTATTTCCAAGAACTGTAAAATAAGTCTGTAAATCATCTTCTTCAGCTAAAGACAGCTGGGACTCAGTGCCGAGATAAGTCGGGTGGCTGTGACCTGCCGGAATTCTGCCGTGGGGACAACGCCTTCTGCCCCGCCAATGTCTACATGATGGACGGCTCTTCCTGTGCCTATGGAGAGGCGTACTGTATGAACGGCATGTGTCTGACCCACCAGCAGCAGTGCGTTCACCTGTGGGGCTCAGGTAGGTCAATTTCTCAGAGCTGTATAATAGAGCAACTAATATTATACAATTAGAACTTACCGGACAAGTACTTACTACTATTTTTGTATTAAACATTAGAAAATTCATAATTTGAAAATCGGAAATTCAGAATTCGAAAATTTCCAAATATCCGCATTTCCGAATTCAAAATAATTTTTTTTTCCAGTTTCTGAATTTCCGAATTCAGAATTTTCGAATTTCCGAGAAATGCTAAAAAACAAATATAACTAAAAGGAAAATAAGTAGTCACTTTTACTGAAAAGAACACTTTCCGTATAACGTTGTAAAAAAAAATCTTCTTTGCTCCTTATCCAGCTGATGGGCCCTTGTCCTCTGTACAGTCCTTGGTGTAAGAAAAAGACAAGTGCAATTCGTTTAGTTCCAAATTAGTTTTTTTACCAAATTTTGACAAATTTGTTAGGTCCGAAATTTCCGAATTTTTTAATTTCGGGATTTCTGAATTTTCTAATTTTTCGAATTCTGAATTTTTGGATTTCAGAAGTTTCAAATTTGAGAAGTTCGGAATTTCGGAAATTTGAGAATTCGGAAATTTCGCAAGTTTTGAAAATCGGAAATTTGAAAACCGGAAAATCAAAATTTCTACATTAGAAAATTTTGAATTTGAACATTCGAAAATTCGAAATTTGAATATCCTGAATTTCAGAAATTCAAAAATCGGAAATTCGAAAAAATAAAAAAATTCTGAATTTCGAAAATCAAAAATTTGATAATCGGAGATTCGAATTATTCGGAAATTCAAAGATTCGGAATTTGTAAGTTCGAAATTTGTAAATTCGAAAATCGGAAATTCGAAAATAGTAAATAAAAAAAAAAAGAATTTGAAATTTTGAGAAACTGGAAAATTCTGAATTTTGAAAATCGTAACTTTGAAAAATTTTAATTTTCGAAAAATCTAAAATCAGAAATTCGAAAATTCTGAATTTGAAAATTCAAAATTCTGAATTTCGTAAATCAAAAATTTGATAGTCGGAAATTCGAAAAATGGGAAATTCGGAAATTCTAAAATTCGGAATTTGTAAATTCAAAATCTCAAAAATCAAAAATACGTTAATCGGAAATTCGAAAATCGGAAAATCGAAAATAGGAAATTAAAAAAAAAGAATTAGAAATTTTGAAAATTCGAAAATTCTGAATTTTGAAAATCGGATATTTGGAAATTTGAAAAATCAAAAATTTCGAAAATTCAAAAATCAGAAATTCGAAAATTCTGAATTTGGAAATTTGGAATTTAGAAAATTCGTAAATTCGAACATTCAGAATTAGAAAATTCATAATTTGAAAATTGGAAATTCAGAATTCGAAAATTTCCAAATATCCGCATTTCCGAATTCAAAATAATTTTTTTTTCCAGTTTCTGAATTTCCGAATTCCGAATTTTCGAATTTCCGAGAAATGCTAAAAAACGAATGAAACTAAAAGGAAAATAAAGCCATTTTTTGGCAGTGCACATGTCTAGTAAGAAAAATAATTTACCGGACCTGAAGTAACCGTCTTATTCTTGGGTGTGTTTCCAGGAGCCCAACCGGCCCCCGACATTTGCTTCGTTGATGTGAACAAGGCCGGAGACCGATATGGAAACTGCGGGAAAGACACGCAGGGCGGCAACTTTATTAAGTGCAAACCCCAGTAAGTTTTGCCTATACCGGCTCTTCATTGCTGTCTTCATTGGACGAAGAATCATTTTTTGCTATTCTTGCCAGTTGTTCCACACTCCTGCCACCCATAGGTTCACACTACGTGTGTAAGTTGCATGCGTTCCTGCACCCTCAGCCAAAACACACTGCTGTTTCGCTGATGTTTTATTCTCAATGGCACCCCAATGCATTGGAAAACATAGTACATTTTCCCATGTGCCGAAACGCGACGAACCACATGTGGCCAAAACACCATGCAGTTTCCATATGTGTCAGGATCAGCGGCTAGGGAGACCAGACACGTAGCTACATGGGACCTGAGACCAAACAAAGGAAAAACTGTGCCCGGCGTGTCACGTGATGCCGATGCGCGTGCGGCCGCCAGGCACCTACGATCGGCAGTCACAGAGCCTGGGACATGGATCTCTGTGTGTGTGTATAAACACAGAGCTCCACGTCCTGTCAGGGAGAGGAGACCGATGCTGTGTCCCTTGTACATAGGCACACAGATCGGTCACCTCCCCCAGTCAGTCCCCTCCCCCCACAGTAAGAATCACTCCCAGGGAACACCCTTCTTCGCCCCCTAGTGTTTAACCCCTTCCCTTACAGTCACATTTATACAGTAATCGGTGCATATTTATAGCACTGTTCGCTGTAAAAGTGTGAACGGTCCCAAAATAGTGTCAAAAGTGTCCGATGTGTCCGCCGCAATATCGCAGGCCTGACAAAAATCGCCACCTTTACTAGTAAAAAAAAAAAAATCATAAAACTATCCCCTATTTTGTAGGCGCTATAACTTTTGCGCAAACCAATCAATATATGCTTATTGCGATTTTTTTTTTTTTTTTACCAAAAATATGTTGAATACGTAGCGACCTAAACTGAGAAAAACTTTTTTTTTTTTTTTTTAAATGGGATATTATTATAACAAAAAGTAAACAAATATTGTGTTTTTTTTTCTAAATTTTCTGTCTTTTTTTGTTTATAGCGCAAAAAAAAATAAAAACCGCAGAGGTGATCAAATACCACCAAAAGAAAGCTCTATTTGTGGGGAAAAATTATAAAAATATAATTTGGGTACAGCGTTGTATGACCGCGCAATTGTCATTCAAATGCGTCAGCGCTGAAAGCTGAAAATTGTTCTGGGCAGGAAGGGGGTTTAAGTGCCCAGTGAAGAAGGGGTTAAAGTGATATTTATTTACAGTGAAACACAGCAAACCACAAACACAGAAAACACAGCGCACAGTAAAGCCCCATGCACACGGGACGCCGGTGCAAACTCTGCTGAACACACGTTTTTAAAGGATAAAACCGGCGCTTGCACAATTTTTGCTGCGTTTTTCCGCGTTTTTCTGCATTTGCGTTTATAAGCGTTTAGTTAAGAAACATCATAAGACCCCCCCTAAGCTCAAAACACAGTATAATTTAACCATTTCAGCCATTTTGTGAGAACAGAGTGAGTAGCAGCAGCTGAGAGAGCAGCAGTGTACTTGTATTTAGCGTGTCACTTGCCACGTCACCTGCCACAAGTTGTGGATTGTCCACTTGTCACGTCACCTGCCACAAGTTGTGAATTGTCCACTGGCCACGTCACCTGCCACGTCACCTGCCACAAGTTCTGGATTGTCCACTTGTCACGTCACCTGCCACAAGTTGTGGATTGTCCACTTGTCACGTTACCTGCCACAAGTTGTGAATTGTCCACTTGTCACGTCACCTGCCACAAGTTGTGGATTGTCCACTTGTCACGTCACCTGCCACAAGTTGTGAATTGTTCACTGGCCACGTCACCTGCCACGTCACCTGCCACAAGTTGTGAATTGTCCACTTGTCACGTCACCTGCAACAAGTTGTGGATTGTCCACTTGTCACGTTACCTGCCACAAGTTGTGGATTGTCCACTTGTCACGTCACCTGCCACAAGTTGTGGATTGTCCACTTGTCACGTCACCTGCCACAAGTTGTGAATTGTCCACTTGTCACGTCACCTGCAACAAGTTGTGGATTGTCCACTTGTCACGTCACCTGCCACAAGTTATGAATTGTCCACTTGCCACGTCACCTGCAACAAGTTGTGGATTGTCCACTTGTCACGTCACCTGCCACAAGTTGTGGATTGTCCACTTGTCACGTTACCTGCCACAAGTTGTGGATTGTCCACTTGTCACGTTACCTGCCACAAGTTGTGGATTGTCCACTTGTCACGTCACCTGCCACAAGTTGTGGATTGTCTACGTGTCACGTCACCTGCCACAAGTTGTGGATTGTCCACTTGTCACGTCACCTGCCACAAGTTGTGGATTGTCTACGTGTCACGTCACCTGCCACAAGTTGTGGATTGTCCACAATGCAATGCAAGCAATTAAATTTTTTTTATATATTTTTTTATGGTTTTTCATCATTTGCCATCATTTTTGAGATTTCTAATGTAAAAAAATAGGTCACATTTAAAAACACCTAAAAAAAGAATCACGGCAAAACGCCGGTATCGCTGCTTTTTGCAGCGTTTAGCGCCGTTTTACGTCTGAAACGTGGAAACCGTTTGCGTCTGAACCCTTTTTTTTTCTTCCGGAAAAACGAGGTTTTAACGCAACTGCCTAAAAACGGCAAAAAAACGAGACTGTGTGCATGGACACATAGGATAACATTGAATGTGTTCAAGGGCAGTTGAAAAAAGTGTCCAACTGCCTCTGAACTCGCGTTTAACAGCGTCTCGTGTGCATGGGGCCTTAACGTGAACATAAACAAACCCCAAAGGACAAATAACAAAGGAACCTAACCTACATATACAAAAACCATCTAAGGGACAAGGGTACAGGGAATGCAAGGTTGCAAGGAAGAGGGATCTCAACGAGGTACTCGAATAAAAGCAAGGCAGGGGGAGGTACAGACTGGATCAAGCTAGGCATCAGGAACAGACAGCAAGGAAGGGATCAGAATCGTGACACACCCGGGGGAAGGGAGGAGAAGCCTTAAGTAGCCCCCCAGCAGCTGAACACTAATTTGCCTGATTACACCAGTCTGCTGGCTCCTGGGAGACACCTGCTGGTGGACACTGGAACTGCAGCAAACAGCCCAGAGCAGGATAGTGCCACCAGCTGGTGAACTTAATCCTAACAATATGGCTGCAGTTTCAAAAAAGGATCGGGACTTTTCCCCCGTGTTTCGCACATGTACAGCAGCCCATCCAAAATAAAGAGACTGCTCTGCCCGCACAAACGCACCCTGCAGCAGACGCACAGATGGGAACCTGGACTCGGAGCTCATTTGAGGGCTGTCATCAATGGTTCCCTCAGTTTAGATCTCCTTCCATTTACACTACCTTATCTTTCAAGGTTGCTGGAGATGTGTACAGAGTGAAGTGAAACAAGGCAGACTGGCATCCCTATAGATCAGACTTTCTCAACCTTTTCAAGATAGAGAAACCCTTGAAATAACTTTATGGTCTCCGGGAACCCTCTGCTAATAATAACTAGATCTTCATCTCATGATACATTAGTGTGATGGTCGGTGGGAAGAATGTTCCTCACACTTGTGGTCATTGGGAGGAATTACACCCTTGCAGATAGCTAAAAAGATCAAAGGTGTCAGTCGGGACTTATCTGAGAGGCAGGAATTTCTCATTGCTCACGGAACCCCTATCAGCCTCTGGAAGAACCCCTATCAGCCTCTGGAGGAACCCCTATCAGCCTCTGGAAGAACCCCTATCAGCCTCTGGAAGAACCCCTATCAGCCTCTGGAGGAACCCCTATCAGCCTCTGGAAGAACCCCTATCAGCCTCTGGAAGAACCCCTATCAGCCTCTGGAAGAACCCCTAGCAGCCTCCAGGGGAACCCCTAGCAGCCTCTGGAGGAACCCCTAGCAGCCTCTGGAGGAACCCCTAGCAGCCTCCAGAGGAACCCCTATCAGCCTCTGGAAGAACCCCTAGCAGCCTCCAGGGGAACCCCTAGCAGCCTCCGGAGGAACCCCTAGCAGCCTCCGGAGGAACCCCTAGCAGCCTCCGGAGGAACCCCTAGCAACCTCTGGAGGAACCCCTAGCAACCTCTGGAGGAACCCCTAGCAACCTCTGGAGGAACCCCTAGCAGCCTCTGGAGAAACCCGTAGCAATCTCTGGAGGAACCCTTAGACTTCCATGGAACCCTGGTTGGGAAACCCTCCTTTAGATACACCTTGGTATTTCATCAAAGTCATCTAGGTCAAAGCCCAGGTTGCTGGAAAAAATATCAGGGCCTCTCTTCATTACACGCATCTTGTATACTAGAATGTGGTGCATTTAGCAATGGTGGGTAATATTTGGTTATATTGTTATTAATTTGTTATAATATTATTGCAACTGTCCTTGACAGAGATGCCAAATGTGGCAAAATCCAGTGCCAAAGCAGCGCTGACAAACCCAAGCAGGACAACACGGTCTCCATGGACACCACCATTAACATTGATGGGTACGAGGTGAAGTGTCGAGGTGCACATTCCTATTCGATGCAGGAAGACGAAGGAGACTCCTCCGATCCGGGCCTTGTAATGACAGGAACCAAGTGTGGAGACGGCATGGTAAGCATGTCTGGACAGATCCGAATATGGGGGGTTGTCTGGATAGACTTGTTGGACATATGGCAATTAGACATGTGCACTGCCAAAAAATGTGTTTGTTTTAGTTTTCGTCACATTCGTTTTTTTGCATTTTTCGGAAATTCGGCATTTTGGAAATTCAACAATCCAAATTTTCCGATTTTCACATTTCTGAATTTCGAATTTCTGAATTTCAAATTTCAGAATTTTTGGATTTGGAATTTTTGAATTTCTGATTTTCTAATCTCCGATTTTCTAATCTCTGATATTCGAATTTTCAAAATTTAGAATTTTCTAATTTCCGAAATTTAAGTATTCCAAAATTTCCGAATTTCCTAAAATTCATAAATTCGAAATTTCAGGAATTTTGAAAATTCGTAATTCAAAAATTCTGATTTTCGAATTTTCGAAATTTTGAATTTCCGACATTTCCAAAAATTCATAAATTTGAAATTTCGCAAATTCAAAAATTCGGAATTAGAAAATTCATATTTTCTAATCTCTGATTTTCGAATCTTCGAAATTTAGAATTTCCTAATTTCTGAATTTTAAGTATTCCGAAATTCTGAATTTCTGAAATTTCGAAGTTTGAATGGAATTTACATATGTGGGTGGGACTTATGTGTGTGTTCGCTTCTGAGAACGAGCTACCAGGGACAGGGATGTTTTTAAAAAAAAATAAAAAAAATTTACACTTTTTTTTTAAATTTTTATTTTTTTGATCACTTTTATTCCTATTACAAGGAATGTAAACATCCCTTGTAATAGGAATCTATTGTGACAGGTCTTCTTTATGGAGAGATGCGGGGTGGTCAATAAGACCTCACATCTCTCCTCCAGGCTGGAAAGCATGAGATCGGGGGAAAAAATTCACCGATCTCATGCTGACAACCGCGTTCGCAGCTTTGTTTACTTCCGGGTACCTGGGCGTGACGTCATAACGTCGCGCCCGGGCCTCCGACGGTCATAGAGATGACCGGTGACCATCTGGTCACCGGAAATCTCTATCATCGTCATCCGGCTCCGACCGATTCGTTCTCCGGGCCCCCAATGGCACGGGAGAGCCCGGAGAAGCACCGGATGGCGGTGGAAGGGGGGCCTCCCCTCCCGTCGCCTATAAGAACGATCAAGCAGTGGAAATGCCGCTTTGATCGTTCTTATGGTGCACAGAATCGCCGGCTGAAAAGAAAGATATCTGAATGATGCCTGTAGCTGCACCCATCATTCAGATATCCCCCACTGAAGTCCAGGACATCATATCACGTCCAGCGGTTTGTACTGACTGCATCTTTGAGATGCAGAACTTCAATAATGCCACCACTGGAGTTCCACGAATTATAAGAACCTAGTAGGTCATTCAATTTGTCAGCCTGTGCTATCTTTTGGGTATGGTTGACCATTAAAGACAAATGGAGACAGCATGATATTTTTTGGTATCAGTCGACCAAAGAAACAATACAACATTACCATTATGGACCATGGATGGAGATATGACCCTTCTATGGACCTTCATGGCTTCACATTACATATAGACAACCATTAACAGTCCACGGTGAGACTACATCTTCATGTACTAGGGTCTTGGGGTGGTGATCTTAGCTGTATGAAACTAGAACGGCTTTCATTTCCATTTTTGAAGGTTTTCCACCACTCATCTAAAAGGCTTACTCAGTTCAGGGACTGATAAAGCCACTAGGGCGAGTAGAAATATGTCCTTCAGCTTTATAGAACAAGTCTGAATAATTTCATGAATCTGGAATGCCATGTCATTTCCCATTTGCTTTTCGAACCCCTAACACTTGAAATATATGCAGGAGACCGCGTGTCGAAACTCCCTCTTCTCTTCTGGTTTCAGGTGTGTGAAGATCGCCAGTGTAAGAATGCCTCCTTCATCGAACTGGAGCAGTGTTTGTCTCAATGTAATGGACATGGGGTGAGATATGCAGTAGTACCATGCATTAAAGAGGTTGTGGGCTGTTGCTGTGGGTTGAAGCTAAGTTGTGAAGGATATTAGGTTGATGGTTGAAGATAAAGTTGTGGAGGACATAAAGGTCGATTGGTGGAGTTAATGTTGTGGAGAACATTAGGTTTAAGGTTGTTACTTTGGGTGGACACTAGAGGGTGATTTTGTCATTGGGGGCAGTAAAGTATAATTAACAAGTACAACCACCAGGTGTTACTGTTGGAGAACCTCTGCAGATATGACCCTTACCGGTCAAGACAGTGCTGGACCAGTGGTGGCTGGTGCTCAAAAATTTGGGGGAGGCAAAGAAACTGAAAAAAAAAAACCTCATCAAGCGCAGCTAATGTGCCCATAAATTGCCGCCACTGTGCCATCAAACTCAGCTACTGTACTCATCAATTGCTGCCAGTGTTCCCATCAATTGCCACCACTGTGCCCAATCAATTGCCACCACTGTGCCCAATCAATTGCTGCCAGTGTGCCCATCAATTGCTGCCAGTGTGCCCTATCAATTGCTGCCAGTGTGCCCCATCAATTGCCACCACTGTGCCCCATCAATTGCCACCACTGTGCCCCATCAATTGCCACCACTGTGCCCCATCAATTGCCGCCAGTGTGCCCCATCAATTGCCACCACTGTGCAAATCAATTGCCACCACTGTGCCCCATCAATTGGCACCAGTGTGCCCCATCAATTGGCGCCAGTGTGCCCCATCAATTGGCACCAGTGTGCCCCATCAATTGCCGCCAGTGTGCCCCATCAATTGCCGCCAGTGTGACCCATCAATTGCCGCCAGTGTGCCCCATCAATTGCCGCCAGTGTGCCCCATCAATTGCTGCCAGTGTGCCCCATCAATTGCCGCCAGTGTGCCCCATCAATTGCCGCCAGTGTGCCTATCAAGCACAGCCACTGTGCCCATCAAATGCAGCCACTGTACCCATCAATTGCCACCATTGTGCCATCAAACTCAGCTACTGTACCCATCAATTGCCAATACTGTGCCCATCAATTGCCACCACTATGCCCAATCAGTTGCCGCCAGTGTGCCCTATCAATTGCCGCCAGTGTGCCCCATCAATTGCCGCCAGTGTGCCCCAGCAATTGCTGCCAGTGTGCCCATCAATTGCCACCACCAAGGGGCCGGACACCTGAATAGGGGGCGGCAGCGGCGACAATAGATAGATTTATACAATGCATGAATCTATCTATTGGTGATAGAGTGGTGCAGGAGAGAGGGAGGGGGGCGGCACTCCTGCGCCCTCTATGGACGCACCGCCCCTGTGCTGGACACATGGCTGAGCTTTCTTGTTTTGTTTGGGAAACAATAGGAACAGAGAAGTGACATCATAACCAAAGAGTTCCACTAAAAAAAAAACAATAAATTATGCCCAGCATCAAATGTAGCAATGCCACCTAGTGGCAATGCTGCTAATTACAGTATAATGTATGACAATCGCTGTTGCATCTTTGTCTGTATAGGTAGGATGCTAACACCCCCCTAAACCAACTACTTCTCATATAAGTTGTAGGGTGAGAGTGGAAGCTGAAGTTCTTGTGGGTTGACAGTTTCAGCCTATGTTGTTGCTTTGAAATGACACTGAGCAGGGCCGCCATCAGGGGGGTACAGGCCGTATACCTGTAAGGTGCCCGGAGGTCCCCAGGGGCCCGTATGGAAACCCTCTTTTTTTTGTAAGGGGCCCAGAGGTCCCCAGGGCCCCGGATGGCAACCCCCCCCCCCCCTTTTAAAAAAAATGTTTTTTATAAATGTTTTTTTTTATTTTATTTTTTTAAATATTTATTTTATTTTATTTTTTGTTTTTATTAAAGGGCCCGGAGGACAACTCCCCTTTTATTTAAAAAAAAATGTTTTTACATATATATATATATATATATATATATATATATATATATATATATATTTATTATTATTAAAGGGCCCAAAGGTCTTCAGGGGCCCAGAGGTCCCCAGGGCCCCGGATGGAAACCCCCCCTTTTTTATTTATTTTTTATAAAAAAAAATGTTTATATATATATATATATATATATATATATATATATATATATATATATATATATATATATATATATATATTGTGTGTGTGTGTGTATATATATATATATATATATATATATATTTATTATTATTATTATTATTACTATTATTATTATTATTATTATTAAAGGACCCAGAGGTCCCCCAAAGGATGGCAACCCCCTTTTTATTTTTGTAAAAAAAATTGTAATTTTTTTTCTTATATATATATTTTTTCTTTTATATATGTATTAAAGGGTCCAGAGGTCCCCAGGGCCCCGGATGGCTACCCCCCTTTTATTTTATATATTTTTTTTTATTTCTTTTTTTCTTGTAAGGGGCCCAGAGATCCCCAGGGCAACCCCCCCCTTTTTTTTTTGTTCGTCAGCACCCAAAGCCCCCCTACCTCAATCTGCACCCCCCGGCCTTCTCAATTAGTGGCGGCACCCACCCCCCAGCTTCTCAATTCGCGGCACCCCCCTTCCCCACCCCGGTTCTCTGCTCCAGGGGGTCCATGCCTGAAGCTGTGTAAGGGGCCCCATAATTCCTGATGGCGGCCCTGACACTGAGGGGCTAAAAGTGATGTTGTGGGTCAATGTTTGGAGCTGAGGTTGTGGAGGGCATTTAGGGTTGTTGATGTGGGTTGGTACTGGAGGGGCAATTAGTTGTGGACACCCAACAAATGCAACCAGCAGGTTTTACACTTGGAAATGGCAGCTACTTTTTGTGCCAATTTGGGCCGGTCCACCAAATAGTGATACTTAAGTGATAGGTGAGGTAGGTTGGGCTGAGCAAGCACCTGGCTATACTTTAATGAAGTGAAATATTGTTTCTTCTACTGTATTAGAGATGCTCACCCATAGGGAAGGGATAGGTATTTTATCCTGTACAGAATGGGATTCACCAATGTGTGTTGCGCACTAACTCCGTTCCTTCATTATGTTTCAGGTGTGCAATAGTAACAAGCACTGCCACTGTCACGCTGGTTGGGCGCCCCCCTACTGTGACAAGTCTGGCCAAGGTGGCAGCGAGGACAGTGGACCCGTACCAGACGACTGTGAGTTTTCCCTCCCTTGGTGTTTGATGTTATCTGTTATAGCATATTCTGGGACAGGGGTCTCCAAACATTTTCCAAACAAAGAGCCAGTTTAATGCCCTTCAAACTTTACGGGGGGGGGGGGGCTGGGCAGTGGCCTGTGGAAGTAATACACACAATGATATAGGCTTGGTGGTCAGTGGGGGTTAAAAAAAATTACATCATTGGAGTCAGAGGGAGGAATAATGCACATCACTGGTGTCAGTGGGAGGAATAGTTTCCCATCTCTGGGGTCAATGGGAGGAATAGTACCCCATTGTTGGTGTTAATGGGAGAAATAGTGTTCTCGTTGGTGTCAGTGGAGGAATAGTACCTCATCATTGGTGTCAGTGGGAGAATTAGTTCCCCATCTCTGGTGTCAATGGGAGGAAAAGTACCCCATTGTTGGTGTCAGTGGGAGAATTAGTTCCCCATCTCTGGTGCCAGTGGGAGGAATCGTACCCCATTGTTGGTGTTAAAGGGAGGCATAGTGCTCTCTTTGGTGTCAGTTGAGGAATAGCGCCCCATCTTTGGTGTCAGTGGGAGAATAAGTTCCCCATCTCTGGTGTCAATGTGAGGAATAGTACCCCATTGTTGGTGTCAGTGGGAGAATTAGTTCCCCGTCTCTGGGGTCAGTGGGAGGAATAGTACCCCATTGTTGGTGTTAATGGGAGAAATAGTGTTCTTGTTGGTGTCAGTGGAGGAATAGTACCTCATCATTGTGTCAGTGGAGGAATAGCGCCCCATCTTTGGTGTCAGTGGGAGGAAAAGTACCCCAATGTTGGTGTCAATGGGAGAATTAGTTCCCCGTCTCTGGTGTCAATAGGAGGAATAGTACCCCATTGTTGGTGTCAGTGGGAGAATTAGTTCCCCGTCTCTGGGGTCAATAGGAGGAATAGTACCCCATTGTTGGTGTTAATGGGAGGCATAGTGCTCTCTTTGGTGTCAATGGGAGGAATAGTACCCCATTATTGGTGTCAGTGGGAGAATTAGTTCCTCATCTCTGGGGTCAATGGGAGGAATAGTACCCCATTGTTAGTTTTAATGGGAGAATTAGTAGAGCAGAGGACGGTGCCAGTAGAGCAGAGGACGGTGCCAGTAGAGCAGAGGATGGTGTCAGTAGAGCAGAGGTTGGTTGAGCAGAGGTTGGTGCCAGTAGAGCAGAGGATGGTGCCAGTAGAGCAGAGGATGGTGCCAGTAGAGCAGAGGATGGTGCCAGTAGAGCAGAGGATGGTGCCAGTAGAGCAGAGGGTGGTGTCAGTAGAGCAGAGGGTGGTGTCAGTAGAGCAGAGGGTGGTGTCAGTAGAGCAGAGGGTGGTGTCAGTAGAGCAGTGGACGGTGTCAGTAGGGCAGTGGACGGTGTCAGTAGGGCAGTGGACGGTGTCAGTAGAGCAGTGGACGGTGTCAGTAGAGCAGAGGATGGTGTCAGTAGAGCAGAGGTTGGTTGAGCAGAGGTTGGTGCCAGTAGAGCAGAGGGTGGTGTCAGTAGAGCAGAGGGTGGTGTCAGTAGAGCAGAGGGTGGTGTCAGTAGAGCAGAGGACGGTGTCAGTAGAGCAGGGGACGGTGTCAGTAGAGCAGGGGATGGTGTCAGTAGAGCAAGGGATGGTGTCAGTAGAGCAGGGGACGGTGTCAGTAGAGTAGTGGACGGTGTCAGTGGGGCAGTGGACGGTGTCAGTAGAGCAGTGGACGGTGTCAGTAGAGCAGAGGACGGTGTCAGTAGAGCAGTGGACGGTGTCAGTAGAGCAGTGGACGGTGTCAGTAGAGCAGTGGATGGTGTCAGTAGGGCAGTGGACGGTGTCAGTAGAGCAGAGGACGGTGTCAGTAGAGCAGTGGACGGTGTCAGTAGAGCAGAGGTTGGTGTCAGTAGAGCAGAGGTTGGTGTCAGTAGAGCAGTGGATGGTGTCAGTAGGGCAGTGGATGGTGTCGGTAGAGCAGTGGACGGTGTCAGTAGAGCAGAGGACGGTGTCAGTAGAGCAGTGGATGGTGTCAGTAGGGCAGTGGATGGTGTCGGTAGAGCAGTGGACGGTGTCAGTAGAGCAGAGGACGGTGTCAGTAGAGCAGTGGACGGTGTCAGTAGAGCAGAGGTTGGTGTCAGTAGAGCAGAGGTTGGTGTCAGTAGAGCAGTGGACGATGTCAGTAGAGCAGAGGACGGTGTCAGTAGAGCAGAGGACGGTGTCAGTAGAGCAGGGGACGGTGTCAGTAGAGCAGAGGGTGGTGTCAGTAGAGCAGTGGATGGTGTCAGTAGGGCAGTGGACGGTGTCAGTTCCATCTCTGCAGCCTCAGCTGAACAGAATGAATGAACAGGAAGATCTCTGCAGACTGAATCATAGTGAATACAGTGTACTATGCTTCAGTTATGAATGAACACGGAGAGTGATCGGTACCGACATCTCACTGTGTCTGCTCAGAAAAGGAAGGAGTCTGTAAATTACATATTTACTGGACCCTTTCCCCGGTCTCAATCCTGAAGATCGCCTGCAGCAGGGGGGGGAGGGGGGACAGCAGAGGGGGGACAGCAGGCTCCCCTGTATTTTCCTCATGTGGCAGCTGAATGCGAGGGAGGAGAAGCCCCGGGATTTCTTCTGCCACGGGAGGAAAATATAGGGGATTGGTTCCAGTAAATGCTGCTCCCACTCCTGTCCTGGTTCCGCGGGGGCGGGGAAGGGAAGTAATCTGCCTGTTACCAACAGTGTAGGCACGGCCACCTTGTGCTCCCCACCAGAGGCGAATGTGACAAGATGACAACGCATGGCAGCACGTTGTCACCCTATAACAGGAAGTTCCTTAACCAGGGACCTTCTAACAGGATCACCAGGGAAAGCTATAAGACAGAAAACAACGTTTGGAAACATTGTTCAATGTTAAAGCTTTTATGAAATGTTAGTGGCTGAGATATGCAGATCCACTTTCCAAAAACTAGACACTCCTTTAAATCAGCGACCACCAATAAAATGTCTCCGATCTTCAGTTACAGATGGCCTCATCGTCTTCCTGCTGCTTCTCTTTCTGGTTGTCCTCCCGTTGGTGGCCTATGGCTTCTATTACTGGTACCGAAAACCCAATTCTCAGCTCAGCAAGTGGCTGAAGAAGAGCAAAGCCAAGTGCAGGTGAGGAGGGGGAGGGGTTATAAATTCCCTGCCTGTGTGATGTCATCAGTGTAAAGTCAGAGCCTGAAGGTATTTGGCAAATATGATTAAATGGCGCCCTGCTAAAAACAGATAAAAAAAATTCCTAAAAAAATTATGAAGTCATCAGCACTTCTATCACATATTTTATTGTGAAGGCGGAGTCACGTCAGTCGAAGAATACCACCATTAGACGTGTGCACTGCCGAAAAGCTTGTTAATTTTTGTTTCCTGGTGCCTCCATGGCAGCATACCTGTGACAAGCTCCGCCTTGGCTCCTCCCTCAGGACTAGTGAATATTATAAAAGTGTTGGTTAGCACAGCCCCCACATTCTCCTTTTTTTCCTCATACCTCATGGCAGTGAATTCTGGTCGGTTGTCCTTACCTTCTGCATTCGGCAGCTTCCGTCTGGGTTCAAGCCTCTCCCGGACGCGGTCCCTTCTCTTGGGCAGCTAAATGCGCTGATAAGGTAGGGAGTCCCTTCTGTAGGATCTTTTGGGACAAGCAGTTTGTCTCTTAACTAAGAGCTCTATCTGCACAGTGGTGTTTAGGCATTTGCTCAGTTGTTGGCTACAGAGGTAGCAGCCATTTCTGCATTTACTTTTGTTTTCTCTCCAGGTTTTCTCCCAATCCTGCCTTGCACTAGTCCTCTTTGTATTCATTCCCCTTTCTTATTGTGCCTAGCCCCCTGTAAACTTTTCCAGCTCCTTAGGAGCCGCGCTCGCTTAGCGCCGGCTTTTTATTTATGTTCGGCGTCCTCAGTCACGTTCTGCGCATGCGCCGGCGGTGCGCGTCTTCCGGGTTCTCGTCCCGACGGTCGGCGCATGCGCGGTGGATCCGGAGGCTGCGGTGGCCATTTTGGATGAGGGCAGAGCGACGCTTTTTGCCCACAAGATGTCAGGCACAAGTCTGAAGCATTCTTCGCCTCTATGGATCCCTCTAGTGGCTTCAGTGAGACACCTAAAGGTTGCAGGAAGTACTACGCAGTCAGATGGCTCCAGGGAAACACTCTCTTCTCTTCAGGTAAGTAAAAGTAAAAAAAAATAATAATAATGTATGCATACATATGTTTTCTTTTAAAAATAAGACGGATACGTGTATTATATGTTTATTTAAGTAAAAAAAAAAAAAAAAGGGAAGTAGAAGAAATATAGCTTAAGTAAAAGATAATAATTAAAGATAAATACACATATAAAATAAAATAAAATATATTTTTTTCGTGTCTCCGGTAATAAAAAAAAAAAAAAAAATCACACCATTTATTCAGAGGTAAATCCCCAGATTAGGATCTGACCCCTGGTTTCCTCTTTATTCTTTTCTTGGCTGCTACTTCTGCTAAATCCACTCAGTGTGAGCCATTCGCCACCTGTACAAGATCCTACTCTACAGATGAGGTAAGGACCTACGTTCAGGTAAGCTTACAGATCTTAAAGGAAAAGAGTGCACTGAGGCTGGTACTTTCTTTTCAGCCCTGTACGCCAGAAGAGGTCTAAGAGAACCTCAAGGCGACATGTGGACCATGGTGACTCTAGTCCACGTGGAGACGGGTCGTCCAGGCATAGGGATCATAGGAGTGGCAGGTAATCATCGGCCAAATAAACGCCGTCACTCGCGCTCTTTGAAGCCTAGATCCCCGAAATGTCAGACCCGTGGAGTCACCCCACTTCCAGACTGTTGGAGACTGAACATTGTTTCATGCTATGTTATACATTGCTTGGTTTATTTCCCTGTGTATTTGGAGTATGTCCACTAGATGTCACTATACACAGATACTCTATCATAATGTTCTTTGTGTTAACTATCTGTTACTGCATTTTCCTGTTATCTATGGTCGTTGTTCTTTTATATCTCGTGTGCTAACATGAGCACCATGCTCTCTGCTGTATGTCTCTTCAATACAAATGAATCCAAGTAAACTACAGCCATCCATATATGTCTGATTATTCTTTGCATCATCTGCACCAGCCAACAAAGGTTATGGGCCCAGACAACGTGAATCATCAGACAGCCGGAACAGAGGCCTAGTCTTCACCTGCACACCATCTTTGATCAAGCTGCGGAGGAAATCTGCTCTGAGGTATCCAGGCACTTGGAATACGAGCAAGGTACATCAATCATGGCTAGCAGCGGGGATCTTAAACTGGGGATCACTAAGCTAAATAGTGACAACTACCAGATGTGGAAGTTCAAGATGGAGATGTTGCTGAGCAAAGATGACACATGGGATGTCCTCACCACAGACAGGCCGGATGTAGACAACCAGGAGTGGGATAAGAAAAACAGACAGGCAAGAGCTACAATAGCCCTACTGGTAGAAGATGAACAGCTTATCCACATAAAAGGGGAAGATACTGCCAAAGGTATGTGGAATGCACTCCGTAGATTACATGAGAGCTCTAGCTTAAACAACAAGTTATATTTACTAAGGAAGCTGTATCAGTCAAAAATGACTCCAGAAGGGGATATGCAAGAACATATAAGAAGCGTGCTGGAGATTGTTGCACAACTCAGGGACCTCGGAGAGGAGATCAAAGATAACCATGTGACAGCAATACTTTTATGCAGCCTGCCAGAGTCATACAACCCTCTGATTAATGCATTAGAGACAAGATCTGAAGCAGAACTCACATTACAGTTAGTGAAATCTCGACTTTCAGATGAATACAAGCGCAGAAAGGAGCAAGCTTCTCACAGGCAAGAGAGCGATACAGGAGCAGCACTTAAAGCAACAGACACTAAGATGCCAAACTGGAAGGCCAAACTATGTTTCCGGTGTAACAGGGCCGGGCATTTCAAGCGCGACTGTCCATTGTGGAGGAATGAGCAGAGGGAAAAAGATCCCAATCAGGCACTCATAACCATGATGAAAAATAACGACCAAGCAGCGTGGCACGGAACTTTTAAAGTGACAGATGCCGTCACCAACCATAAATGGTATATAGATTCTGGAGCAACAAGTCACATGACTAACGACAGAGAATTCTTTGTAGAGCTCAATCCAGACAAGAAAGAAGCCATATATCTTGCAGACGGGAGTTGCACAACTGCTGAAGGAACAGGATATGGAATAGTCACTTGTAAAAATGAGAATGGACAAGTGTTAAAAATACCAATGACGGATGTACTGTATGTTCCCGGACTCAATGGCGGCCTTATATCAGTCAGGCGACTGGCAAGCAAAGGACTAACCACAACGTTTAAAGGTGACCAATGCACTATCCAAGATGGGGAAAGAGTGATAGCAACAGCTAAAGCGGGCAAGCACCTTTATGAACTTGATGTTGTTGAGCAAGAAACAAAGCTCTGCACACATAAACACAAGAACTGTATTCATTTATGGCACAGACGTCTGGGCCACAGGCACCCTGACAGCATACAGGAGCTGGCCAGACGGGATTTAACGAAAGGCTTCAAGTTAACAGGCTGCCCAAACACGCTAAGGTGTGAATGCTGCATCAAGGCCAAAGCCACCAGAGTAACCCCACCAAAGGCAAGTGAAAGCAGAGCAACAAGACCGATCGACCTAATACACACAGATGTATGCGGGCCTATGAGAACAACCACCACAGGAGGAAATAAATACATATTAACTTTTATAGATGACTACTCAAGGTTTACAGTGACATACCTAATGAAGAATAAGTCAGAAGTATTCGACAAGCTGAAGGACTATGTTACCAAAGTAAGCAATAAATTTCACAGAAAACCATTAGTACTCAGAAGTGATAATGGTGGGGAGTACACCGGGTTTCAAGTTGAGAATACACTCAGGGAACTAGGAATAGAACATCAAAAGACTGTCCCATATACTCCAGAGCAGAACGGGGTAGCAGAGAGGAAAAACAGATCCCTGACTGAAATGATCAGATGCATGTTGACTGATTCTGGACTCCCTGAAAAATATTGGGGAGAAGCAGCACAAACGGCCACCTACTTACAAAACAGATTACACTCCAAGGCAACAACCAAAACTCCATACGAGCTATGGCACAGTCGAAAACCAAGCATAGGACACCTCAAGGTATTTGGAAGCAAAGCTTTTGCTTACATTCCGGGAGAAAAGCGCAGCAAGCTCCAAAATCGAGCAATTGAAGGTGTCTTTGTTGGTTATGCCGACAACACCAAAGGATACAGAATCATAGACCCGAAGACCGATAAAGTGACAATCAGCAGCAGCGTAACATTTATCGAGGACCCGAGAAATGAAGTAACGGAGCCAGCCATGCCAAGAGCAGAAGAACCAAATAACGCTGAGCAGGTTTTCTTTCCTATGGAACGAACCCCCGAAAGTGATACTGTGTCACAGAAAAGACTGGAACAAACTGAACCAGCTAATGACGCTGAACCAAGACGCTCAATGAGGGAAAACAAAGGTAAACCCCCCAACAGACTCTCGTACAAAGTAGAAACATCCTGCGTAAGAGAACCCACTTGTTGGAAAGACATAACACAACTCCCAGAGAGGGAAGCCAAGAGATGGATAAAGGCAGCAGAGGAAGAAATCATCTCACTACAGGACACGCAGGCTTGGGTACTAACGCAACTGCCGGCCAAAAAGAGGGCAATTGGGTGTAAATGGACTTTCAAGGTCAAGTACAACACTGATGGCACAGTTGAGAGATATAAAGCGAGACTCGTAGCCAAAGGATACTCCCAAAAATATGGAGAAGACTACGACGAGACATTTGCCCCAGTCGTCAAACATACCACAATCAGAGCTCTACTCACAGTTGCAACTACAAAACAAATGCTAGTAAAGCACTTTGATGTAAAAACCGCTTTCCTACACAGTGACTTAACAGAAGACATCTACATGGAGCAACCAGAGGGCTTTGTAGACCCACAAAAGCCAGAACAGGTGTGTAAACTTAAGAAGGGGATCTACGGGCTCAAGCAAGCAGCCAGAGCATGGAACATGAAGATTAATGAGGTGCTTTTGAGAGAATCCTTTCAGAGGAGCAAGGCCGATCCCTGCCTATACACCAAGAAACTAAATGGTAGGTGGATCTTTGTACTCATTTATGTAGATGATCTGTTAGTATGTTATGAGCAAGAAGGGGATTGTTCCAGACTGCTGGAGGTCTTAAACATGGACTTTGAAACAAAAGATCTAGGTGATGTCAAACACTTCCTAGGCATGCAGATAGAAAGAGAAGAAGATGGTAGTTTTCTTATTAACCAGAGTCACAAAATACAGGAAGTAATTGAAACGTTTGGGCTCAATGATGCCAAACCAGTCAACTCGCCTATGGAGACAAATTATCTTAAAGAACTAAACAACTCAATTAACCCCTTGCAAAATGACTCACAATTCAGAAGGGCAATGGGGAAGTTACTATACATTGCTACAGTGGCAAGGCCTGACATAGCTACAGCAGTGGGATTCTTATGCAGAAAAGTATCCCAGCCAACCCAGATGGACTGGAACGCAGCAAAAAGGATCATACGCTATTTGAAGGGAACAATAGACTTTAAACTGAAATTTTCATCAACAGGGAAGAGTGGTCTGACTGGATATGTGGATGCAGACTGGGCAGGTGACCCCAGTGATCGGAAATCCACCAGTGGACACCTGTTTCTATTTAAAGACGGCCTGATCAGCTGGACCACCAGAAAACAGTCCACAGTGACACTGTCCTCCACCGAAGCAGAATACGTGGCCGCTTCACAAGCAGGGCAAGAGGTAATCTGGTTGAGACAATTGCTGGAAGATCTAGATCAGATCCAGAAAGAGTCCACGCCAATCTATGAGGACAATCAAGGATGTATAGCACTCGCACAGACAGAGCGGATAAACCCGAGAACCAAACACATAGACGTGAGATATCACTTCTTAAGAGACTTACAAGAGCAAGGACAGATGGATCTACGATACTGTCCCACTGAGGAAATGTTAGCAGACATCCTTACTAAGCCTTTGCCTGCAAAGAGACATATGGATCTAACGAGAAGAATCGGTTTGTCTAATTAAGCACTTCACAATGAGAAGGGGTGTTGGAGACTGAACATTGTTTCATGCTATGTTATACATTGCTTGGTTTATTTCCCTGTGTATTTGGAGTATGTCCACTAGATGTCACTATACACAGATACTCTATCATAATGTTCTTTGTGTTAACTATCTGTTACTGCATTTTCCTGTTATCTATGGTCGTTGTTCTTTTATATCTCGTGTGCTAACATGAGCACCATGCTCTCTGCTGTATGTCTCTTCAATACAAATGAATCCAAGTAAACTACAGCCATCCATATATGTCTGATTATTCTTTGCATCATCTGCACCAGCCAACACAGACAAACCGGTCTGGCGGAATTGCCCAGTGGCAGAGGGCCAAAGCCTGCAAATGGCGGACCTACCTAAATACGCGGGAGAGAGTTCCTTTGCGGATTTGGGCCCCACAATGCCGCCACAACAACCGGCATCTTCTACTCTGGAGCAATCGGCGGAGGCGTCCATTCCCGGGCCATCTTCAAGTGAAATCTCGCCCAACGCCTGTCTCTTCCTTCAAACATCAGGAAGAGAATACTATCTCAGGGGACTTCTCCGATGTCCATGATGCCTTTTGTTTCGCTTTCACCACGGTCCAGCCGTATGTGCAGGCGGTGAAACTAGCAATCGGCTGGGAGGAGACTGGCACAGAAGTCTAAATCGTGCCTCCCTTTTCTCCTCCAGATTGCCTTTTCCCTCTCATGGGCAAATTCAGGAGTGTGATTGAGGAAGAGGACGGAGAGAGAATTCTCCATTGTTCAACTAGGAAAGTTATACCTCCTTTAAAAGCAGTTTCCGCAATGCTTGGAAGCCCTCCAGTAGTCGATGGAGTGGTGGTAAAGTTGGCAAAGAACGTCACATTGCCCATGTAAGACTCAACCTCACTTAGAGGTCACTGATTGTACCTGTGTAATGGGCCATGTTGGGCCTTGTTCGGCTCAGTAAATACTGGCCGGCTGCTGTTTTGTTTTCTATGTCTCTTGTATAAAAAATAAAAAAAGGGGACTCGACTTCACTTAGGCACCCACTAGACAGAAGGTTGGATCTTGATCTTCCACCAGACGGTGGGCAAACACTTGTAATCCTGCGATGGCCCTGACATCAATGTCCACCCCCCTTTACGTCTGGACAGATGTGATGGAGTGCGCAATGCAACTGGATATCCCAAGGGGGATACCACCAGGGCCTTAGATGAGCTAAAGCTCTAAGCAGATCTTATTGGTGAATCCGCAATCGATTCTTTTCTATGCTCCCCTGGGTCAATGCTCCACATAGTCATGGCCAAACGGGCCTTGTGACTGGAACCATAGTCAACAGATATTGCCTCAAAACAGAGCTGGTACAAGATACCTTCTGACGGGAAAGCCTTGTTTAGGGAGAAATTGGGTAAGACCATCTCTCGCATCAATGGCGGGAAATTAGGCCTGTTACCCCAAGACAGACGACCCGGGTGCTTCAGCTCATTCGCACCAAGTTTTTAATACTCCAAGAGTGAGGACTACAGACAGTCCAGACGGAAGAAGGCTGTAGGCAGAGCTAGAGAAGCAAGCATTCCACCTTCCTCAAGCCCGTATGCGGAAGCTCATGCCTCCACAGGATTCTGCCAAATCCTTTTTCCCAAGGGGGGTCAGACTCAAGTACTTCTCGAGGATCCGGGTTCAAGGTGCAGGGATCCGTGGGTAGTCTTCACAGTTGAATATGGTCACTTCTGGGCGTTTATAGACACCCCCCCTCCAAATCTTATTTTTTTCCGACAAGGGTGTCGAGGTTCCCCCAGAAAATCTGAAGCACTACAGTGTTTTTTCTTCTCTCCTGTGCAGGAGCAGCAAGCAGTGGTCCCAGTACCTCTATCAGAGAGATTCTCGGTTTTTACTCCACCCTGTTTCTAGTTCCCAAGAGAAACGAAGGTTGGAGTTCCGTGATGGATCTGAAGAGTCTAACTCGCTAAGATCCTCCTGGAAATCTCTAAATGGTTTCGCTTCAAACGATTGTTCGTTTATTCCAACCGAGGTATTGGATGTTATCAATAGACTTGCAGGATGCTTACCTGCATGTACCTGTACTCCTCTCCTGAAATATCCAGTGTTTGCAGTGGGGCATGTACATCTTCAATTTTTGAGCCTTCCCATTCGGCCTCTGCACATCACCAAAAGTCTTTATGAAGATCCTAATTGCTATCATAACCCCTCCAGGAGAATTAGGACTCTGAAGTACACCACTACAGGGATGACCTTTGTCCCATGGTGAAGAATCCAGCCCAATTAGTGGAACAGAACAGTACAGTAAACTTCCCGCCTCAAAGGTAAAGTCCACTATTCGGCAGATGAAGGGAGTCAGTGTGACATCCTACCTGTGGGCATTGAACTGTCTGAGCCTAATAGGCCAGATGTTGTCATGCATCACTATGGTATTAGCATTCGAGACATTTCCAGCCAGAGTTTTGGAGGCGACAGAACAGACCGTATCTATCTCAATCCATATACCTGACGACCCTGATGCCCAGGAGTCTACATGGGTGGATGAAGAAATACACGCTTATGAAATCGCATCCATCAGGACATGTCAACTGGATCACAACTACTACCGATACCAGTGCGGCAAGTGGGGGCTCACACTAGATCCAGATCTCAGGGCAGGGAAGATGGTCCTTCCATACAACATGCCTAGTATCGAATAGCCTGGAGGTTCAGGAATCCTTCCTTTTGCATTGCTAACACTAGAAATTTGAGGTACAGGCAACCCAGTTCCCACCTCCGAATGGCCAAGAGGGCTGCAGTGTCTTATTGGCACTGACAAGAAGGAATGCACAGCAGGACCTGCTGAGGGAAGTGGAAACAATAATCCTTTGGGCAGAAAGGAATCTAAAGACTTAAAAACAGCCTTTCTGCCCAGTCATCTCAATTCAAGGGCCGTCCACCTATCTCGGGGGTTCGTTGATTCCAAAGAATGGTTTCTGCACCAGAAAGTTTTCACCTAGATAGTGGTCCAGTGGGTCCCCTCGAGCCGGACCTATTTGCGACAGCACCAAGATTTCAAAGTTCGTCCCGAGGCCTCCTCATCCCCAAGCAGAAGCAGTAGATGCGATCCCTGCAACCTGGTCTATGCCTTTTTTCCAGGGTCTCATTCCAAAGCTCCTGTGGAGCCTCATGGTAGGAACCATGACGGTAATAGCAGGCCTACCGCACTGGCCAAGACATCCTTGTTTTCCCACAACAATGTACCTGAATACCAAGCCTTCAGTCAGGGTTCCAATAATACCTTTCTCCTGTCATAAGTACGTCGCACCTATCCAGTTCCCCACAGGTTGGATCTTCACATCTGGCAGATGAAAGGGAAAGGTTCCAATCCATAGGATGTTCCAACAAGGTTATCGCAACCCTGCTCAGGGCAAGAAAGCCATCCACAAACGGGATATAGGATAGGCTTATATAGTTACATTGTTGATCAAGTTGAGAAAAGACTCAAGTCCATCCAGTACAACCACAAACAAGGTGCGGAACAGGTTCTGGGCCTTCATGATTGGCAGAAGCGGTGTTCCAGATTCTCCATCATCCTCTCAAATTCTTGAATGCTTGCAGGCAGGCTTAGACCTAGGTCTTGCTTGAGTACACTAAGGGTACGTGCAGCGGCAATTTCAGCAGCAGCCAGTTAAAATGGACAGAGGATTCATTAATAATCCAATTTTTCAAAGCCGTCAAAGAGCCGATCGCCAACTAAACAATCTTTTCCACTCGGGACCTTGCTATCATCCTAGAGTCCTTAGCCAATTCACCTCTTGTCCCTTCAGAGTCAACATCGCTTTGGAATCTAACCATGCAGCTATTCTTCTTCATAGCCATAATCTCTGGCAGACATGTTTGCAGTACTCCCAGATTTAGGAGCGGATTATAATCATATCATATTCTATCCTGACAGAGTGGAACTCGGAACTGTTCGGGGATTTAGCCCCAAGGTCATATCATCCTCGAATATGTCATAAACTTGGGCACTTCCAACATTTTCAAGACAGGGCTCAGGTTCCCTTCACGAGCTGGACATTTTCTCCACTTTCAGGTGACATCCGCAGGCTACGGCATCCTTCAGGGACTCTACCAGGTTGTTTTTAACTCCCTAGGTTGGAAAACAAGGGCATGGAGGCGCCAGCAAGAATGATTGCCTTGTGGCTCGTCCACAAGGTGTACAGGGCAAAAGGACTGTGATCCTCTTTGGCAGTCTGGGCGTACTCCACCAGAGTGGTTCCTGCCTCTTGGGCGGCAAGAGCGAGTGTATCAATTGAAGCTATTCGCAGCGCAACGACTGGGGCGTCCCAGCATATGTTTCTGAAAAATTTGCAGAGTGGAGCTCTTTTTCATCAGTGGAGTTCGGCAGTCAGATGGCGAATAGGCCTTTTGGTTCTTCTTTTAAATGATAAAAAAAAAAAAAAAAACTCTTTGAATCATCCCACCCATCTCAGCTAGTTATTTGTCACAGGTATGCTGCCATGGAGGCACCAGGAAAACGGAAAATTGTATCATACTTACCAGTAATTTTCCTTTCCTGGTGCCTATCCATGGCAGCATACAATCCCTCCCTTCGGTATTCTATATTACGGAGAATGTGGGGGCTGTGCTAACCAACACTTTTATAATATTCACTAGTCCTGAGGGAGGAGCCAAGGCGGAGCTTGTCACAGGTATGCTGCCATGGATAGGCACCAGGAAAGGAAAATTACTGGTAAGTATGATACAATTTTCCGTTTTTCGTTTCATTCGTTTTTAAGCTTTTTTCGTAAATTCTGAAAATTAAAAAACTCGAAATTTGGAAATTGGGAAATTTTGAAAATTTCCGAATTCTGAATTTTTGAATTTTCGAATTTCCAATTTTCAAATTTTCGATTTTTGAATTTCCAAATTTTCGATTTTAGAATTTAGAATTTCTGAAATTTTTAATTTCCGAAATTCTGAATCTCCGAATTCTGAATTTTAGAATTTCCGATTTTCGAATTTTCGATTTTCAAATTTCCGATTTTCCAATTTCGAATTTCCAAATTTTAGATTTTAGAAATCAGAATTTTTAATTTCTGAAATTTTAGATTTCCGAAATTCTGAATCTCCGATTTTTGAATTTTAGAATTTTCGATTTTTTAAATTTACGATTTTAGAATTCCGAATTTCCAAATTTTCGATTTTAGAATTCATAATTTTGAATTTCTGAAATTCTGAATCTCCGAATTCTGAATTTTCGAATTTATGATTTTCCAATTTTCGAATTTCCGAAATAAAAAAATTTGAATTCCTGAAATAAAAAATGTCTGAATTTACGAAATTCCGAATTTCAGAAATCTTGAATTTTCACATTTCGGAATTTCGGCAATTCAGAATTTCCAAAATATCGGCAATTACGAATTTCGAAATTTCGGCAATTACGAATTTCCGAAATTTCGGCAATTACGAATTTCCGAAATTCCAAATTCCAAAATTTCGGAAATTCCGAAATTTAACAATTCTGAGATTTCGGAATTAACGAATTTGTCAAAATTTGTTAAAAAAAATAATTCTAAACGAAATAAATTGCACATGTCTAACCGCCCTCACAAGTTCCCATAACTCCAAACATAAGGACATGTCAGGGGCCTTGTGGGGTCCCCTTCTGCGGACAAGTACAGTGGAACCTTGGATTATGAGGATAATCCGTTCCAGGAGGATGCTTGTAATCCAAAATATTTGCATATCAAAGCGAGTTTCCCCATAGAAGTCGATGGAAACGAAAATAATTTGTTCTGCATTGACTTTAATGGCATGCAATACCGCATGTGGCCAGAGGTGATGGGGGGGGGGGGGGCGAAGAGCCTTGGAAACACACGGAAAGGCCCGAGGACAGCTCGGCTGACCTCAGCAAACCTTGTTAACGGAAAATTTCAGAGTCTTTCCAAATGGCTCCACTCGGCTCCGGCGCCCCCCCCCACCTCAGGCCAAACGCGGTACTGCACACCTCTTTGGCTTGGATGCTGCTGGTTTTGCGAGACAACACTCGCAAACCGAGTCAGGATTTTTTTTTAAATACAGCGCTCGTATTGCGAAACGCTCGTTAACCGCGTTATTCGTAATCCGAGGTTCCCCTGTACAAGAATACTAACATTTCAGGACCTTGCATGATCCCACAAATCCAAGAGCACTGATGTTTTGGGGCCTTGCGGGGTCCCTTCCTCAAGGCAAGTGCAAGATTACCAAAGTTTCGAGGCCTTGCAAGGTCCCTTCCTGAACGTTACGGATGGTGCCCTGCAAAAAACTGATGAAGAAGGTATAAGAAGTCATCGGCACTTCTATCAAATTCATATCATATATTTCATTGTGAAGATGGTGTCACATAGGTCCAAGAATACCACCATTTTAGGGCCTCTCAAAGTCCAAGAGTACCAATGTTTCTGGGCCACACGGAGTCCAAAAAGTCCAAGAATACCACCATTTTAGGGCCTCTCAAAGTCCAAGAGTACCAATGTTTCTGGGCCACGCGGAGTCCAATAAGTCCAAGAATGCCAACAGAGTCCATTCCTGAAGGCAAGTCCAAGAATATTAACGTTTCAGGACCTCCGAGAATATTAACATTTCAGGACCTTGCCCAAAGGTGTTCTACCGGGTTGAGGTTCAGGCCAGTCAAGTTCCTCCACCCCAAACTCACTCATCCATGTCTTTATGGACCTTGCTTTGTCCACCGGTCCAAATCATTGGGTGGAGGGGGGTATCAGAAACCAAGAATCAGACCGAGACAGAAGCACAGTTAAGTCGCACTTGTTTAACAGAGTAAAGCGTAGTCAAAACATAGCCAGAGTTCAGTAACCGGATCGGGTAGTCAGCCAAGCCAAGGTCAGAGAGCCAGAGATAAACGTAGTAGCACAGCAATCAGGATCAGGAGCCAGAAGGAACGTCAGCCAACAGGAACGCAGGAGAAAGTCTCTGTGATGTTGACCAAGGCGAAGGCAGAGATGAAGTGAGCTGGACGGCTTTAAGTAGGCAGGACTGATGAGTAGGATCATCACTGTGGAGAGATAGGAGCTGGCAATTAGCCGACAGCTGAGCGGCCAGCTCAGGGAAGGAAGGGCTGAGCCCAGCCCTGACAGGGGGATTATGGTCTTGGGTTGCTTTTTAGGGGTTGGGCTTGTCCCTTTAGTTCCAGTGAAGGGAACTCTTAAGGCGTCAGCATACCAAGACATTTTGGACAATTTCATGCTCCCAAATTTGTGGGAACAGTTTGGGGACGGCCCCTTCCTGTTCCAACATGACTGCGCACCAGTGCACAAAGCGAGGACATGGATGAGCGAGTTTGGGGTGGAGGAACTTGACTGGCCTGACCTCAACCCGATAGAACACCTTTGGAATGACTTAAAGTGGAGACTGCGAGCCAGGCCTTCTTGTCCAACATCAGTGCCTGACCTCACAAATGCTCTTCTGGAAGAACGGTCAAACATTCCCATAGACACCCTCCTAAACCTTGTGGACGGCCTTCCCTGAAGAGGTGAAGCTGTTATAGCTGCAAAGAGCGGGGGCCAACTCAATATTGAACCCTACAGACTAAGACTGGGATGACATTAAAGTTCATGTGCGTGTAAAGGCAGGTGTCCCAATACTTTTGATAATACAGTGTACCTGTAAAAGAAGGCTGCACATGCTCACCTTTATAAAAAAGATATAAAACTGGACCCTCTGCAGCTGGTGGGCCCCCCGAAGTAGTCAGAACCCCCCCTAGCTAGTTCTACGTGGATCTACTAAACTCCATATAATGGTGATTTGTCTCCTTTGCAGGATGGGTAACGCTCCTCGACAGCAGCCGCCCCGCGCTCAGACCAAAACGATCTTCACACAGCGCAGTGTTCCCCCGCCCCCGGCCCCGCCGGCCGCACAGAAGGTAATGCAAACCGCTCAACGCCATGAATGTGAATGTTATCATGTATAGAGGCAGATTTATGTTTTTTTCGGTTCTCAACGGGTTGGTTTACATACAGGAAGTCCCCGAGTTACAAACAGGCTAGGGACTGTAGGCAGGGATGGACTGGCCATTGGGACTACAGGGAGTTTCCCGGTGTGCCGATGGCTCAGTGGGCCGGCTTCAGTGACAGCGGCCTGGGAGTTTCTCACTTCTGCCTAATCTTGTCCCATAAGGGGGGGCACCAAACTGATTCTTTGCCCCGGGTGAAATAATGTCTAGCTTCCCCACTGGTACTGCCTATAAGAATACCAGTACCAGCCGTTCTACTCTAATAAAGAGTGGCTAGTGAGGGGGGAGAGGGGGCTTGGGTGGCCGGGGGGGGAGTGTGTGGGAGTTGTCCGGCCGCCGTGGGAGAGACCTGTCAAAGTGGGCCAGTCTGGATGAAGTCCAGGGCCAAATTTTTGTCCCAGTCCAGCCCTGACTGTAGGTCTGTTCTTAAGTCGAATCTGTTTGTAAGTCGGAACAGTACCCTGTCGCGCCATGTCCTAGCAACACAGCGAGGCTACGATCACCCCGGGGGGGCGCGTGCGAGAGCGGCCGTTCTGGGCGGCGTCATATGATGTCCACCCAGAACGAGAGCCGCAGCGCCCCGCTGTCTTTTGACAGCGGGGCGGGCGGCAAGTGGTTAATGGGCGCGGCTTATCATGTCTCAAGTATACAAAAGCAGGTGGGTTGGACCATCTCTGCCCACCAATCAGATACAAATATAATGCGTATTACCAGAAGTGCATTCGATGACATATTTCCTTTACTATACGGAGGAGAAAACCTCCTTTCTATTCATTTAACCCTTTCATGACCAAGCCTATTTCTGACATTTGGGGGCAGATCCACGTAGCACGGCGCATATATCCGCCGGGCGTAGCGTATCTAAGATACACTACGCCGCCGTAACTTTTTTTTTTTTTTCAAATCTTCAAAGAATTTGCGTCGTAAGTTACGGTGGTGTAGTGTATCTTTGGCAGCGCAAGGGCGCGGAATTCAAATGGATGTGATGGCGGCGTGTTTTATGTAAATACATCGTGACCCGACGTAAACGTTGTTTTTTTTTAACGGCGCATGCGCCGTCCGTGGGGGTATCCTAGTGCGCATGCTCGAAATTAAACCAGAACAAGCCAATGCTTACGACGGTGACGTCATTCTAAGCAAATCCCAATTTGCGAACGACTTACGCAAACAACGTAAAAAAATCAAAATTTGACGCGGGAACGACGGCCATACTTAACATTGAGTACGTCTCATAACAGCACCTTTAACTATACGCCGGAAAAAGCCGAACGCAAACGACGTGAAAAAAATGCGCCAGCCGGACGTAAGTTCGTGGATCGCCGTAACTAGCTAATTTGCATACTCGACGCGGAATTCAACGGAAACGCCACCTAGCGGCCGGCGGAAAAAATGCATCTACGATCCGACGGCGTACTAAGACGTACGCCTGTCGGATCGATCCGAGATGCAGTGGTATCTTGTTTTGTAGATACAAAACAAAGATACGACGCGGGAAATTTAAAATTACGCGGCGTATCAAGAGATACGCCGGCGTAATTCTTTTGTGGATCTGCCCCTTGGTGTTTACAAGATAAAATCCGCTAGAAAATTACTTAGAACCCCCAAACAGTATATATATATTTTTAGCAGAGAATCTAGAGAATTAATTGGCGATTGTTGCAATATTTTATGTCACACGGTATTTGTGCGGCGGTGTTTTAAACGCAACTTTTTGGGAAAAATAAACTTTCATGAATTAAAAAAAAAATATGAAAAAGTAAAGTTAGCCCCCAATTCTTTTATATAATGTGAAAGACGATGTTACGCCGAGTAAATAGATACCCAACATGTCACACTTTATAATCGCGCGCACTCGTGGAATGGCGGCAAACTACGGTACCTAAAAATCTCCATAGGCGACGCTTTAATTATTTTTTAGGGTTACTAGGTTAGAGTTACAGAGGAGGTCTAGTGCTAGAATTATTGCTCTCGCTCTGACGATCGCGGCGACGCCTCACATGTGCGATTTAAACGCCGTTCACATATGCGGGCGCGACTTTTCTTTGCTGCACAAGCTCGCAGGGGGCGGGGGCGCTTGAATTTTTTTTTTTTTTTTTTTTTAGAATATAAAATTGTGTTTAAAAAAAAAAAAAATTTTGATCACTTTTTTATTGCTGTCACAAGGAATGTAAACATCCCTTGTGACAGTAATAGGTGGTGACAGGTACACTTTATGGAGGGATCGGGGGGGTCTAAAAGATCCAAATCCCTCCTTTGCACTTCAAAGTATTGAGTTCGGCGAAAACGGCGATTCTGAATACTGGGGTAGATTCAGGTACGAATTGCGCCCTCTTATGGAGGCACAGCGTACCGTTTTAACACTGCGCCTCCGTAAATTAACTGCGCTACGCTTCATTCATGGAGCAGTAGCTACGTAATTTGCGCGGGCGCTCCTTAAAACTGCCCGGCGTAAGGGCGCGTAATTTAAATGATCCCGTAGGGGGCGTGGATCATTTAAATTAGGCGCGTTCCCGTGCCGAACGTAGTGCGCATGCTCCGTCGGGAAACTTTCCCGACGTGCATTGCGGCAAATGACGTCGCAAGGACGTTATTTGCTTTAACGTGAACGTAAATGGCGTCCAGCGCCATTCACGATTAATTTACGCAAACAACGTAATTTTCAAACATCGCAACGCGGGAACGACGGGTATACTTAGCATTGGCTGCCCCTGCTAATAGCAGGAGCAGCCTTACGCGGAACCCGACGAACGCAAACGACGTAAAATGCGTACGCAGGGCGCGCGTACGGTTGTGAATCGGCGTTAGTATGCAATTTGCATACTCTACGCTGACCACTACGGGAACGCCACCTAGCGGCCATCGTAAGAATGCAGCCTACGATACGACGGCATAAGAGCCTTATGCCAGTCATATCTTAGGCTGCAGTCGGCGTATCAAGCTTCCTGAATAAGGAGCAGTCGATACGCCGGCGCAACTAAGCAACTGCGCTGCGTAACTATGGTTACGCAGACGCAATTGCTTACTGAATCTACCCCACTGTGTATTTTTTTTTAAAACGGGCGCAATTGGCAGCCGAGTAAACCGGAAGTGACGTTGTGACGTCGCTTCCGTGTTTACATTGAAGAGACTAGATCGAAGCCGTCGGCGGCTAGGCACTGGAGGCGGCGGTTAGTAGATCGGGTCTCCCGGTGGGACGGGAGGCCCGGTAAGAGCAGCGGCGGAGGCGGCGGGAGGGGGGGTGTCCCCTCCCGCTCCTCCCGCTCCTCGGGGATAACAACGAGCGTCTTTTAGCCACATCGGTTGTTATCCCTGGAAAGCCGATCGCCGCCTCTAAAAAATGCGGGCATCATCCCGGTATAACCCCCGAGAGACGATGACGCATATCTGCGTACGCTCGGCGGCAAGGGGTTAACCAATCATAATAATGCACATATTATAACATATTAATTATTCGTGATTTATAGAAGAGCCTTGACCTAAAATTTTCCATCAGACGGCTTCCTCTGGTCGTCTCGCTGCTCGGCTATTCTTGAATTTATAACTTCCCCATTGAAGTTTCACTTTTACTATATACTGTAACTTTCCCAAATACAGTAAATCCTTGGATTGCGAGCATAATTGGCTCCAGAAACACGCTTGTAATCCAAAGCGCTTGTATATCAAAGCATTTTTTTTTTACAGGGTATAAAAGAGAAGAGAGGCGCCTCCAAGTGTAGCAATAAGTTGCTAAATGTTGTCCCTTCATTACATGTAACCATATTGCTACACTTGGAGGCTCCTCTCTTCTTTTTTTATACTCAGTGGTGACATGACGCTACTCTTATATCAAGACATCGCTTGTATATCAAGGCAAAATGTATTAAAACATTTTGCTTGTCTTGCAAAACGCTCTCAAACCAAGTTACTCTCAAACCAAGGTTTTGCTGTATGCTTAAAACAAACAGCTTCCACACAAACCCTAAAGTAGCACTCCACAGCATGAAATATTATTCATATATTATATTAACCACTTGCCGACCAGCCGCCGTCATTATACTGTGGCAGATCGGCACGATCCCGCAAATCGCCGTAGCTGTACGTCGGCACCTTTAAGGGCTGATGCAGGCTTTTTTTTGGGCTGGGCCGTGACCTACATACACTGACCTACATACACTGAACTACCCGACCTACATACACTGAACTACCCGACCTACATACACTGACCTACCTGACCTACATACACTGACCTACCCAACCTACATACACTGACCTACCCGACCTACATACACTGACCTACCCGACCTACATACACTGACCTACCCGACCTACATACACTGACCTACCCGACCTACATACACTGACCTACATACACTGATGATAGTGTCCCACATACACTGACCTACATACACTGACCTGCATACACTGACCTGCATACACTGACCTACCCGACCTACATACACTGACCTACCCGACCTACATACACTGACCTACCCGACCTACATACACTGACCTACATACACTGAACTACCCGACCTACATACACTGACCTACCTGACCTACATACACTGACCTACCCGACCTACATACACTGACCTACATACACTGACCTACCCGACCTACATACACTGACCTACATACACTGAACTACCCGACCTACATACACTGAACTACCCGACCTACATACACTGAACTACCCGACCTACATACACTGACCTACCTGACCTACATACACTGACCTACCCAACCTACATACACTGACCTACCCGACCTACATACACTGACCTACCCGACCTACATACACTGACCTACCCGACCTACATACACTGACCTACCCGACCTACATACACTGACCTACATACACTGATGATAGTGTCCCACATACACTGACCTACATACACTGACCTACATACACTGACCTGCATACACTGACCTACATACACTGAACTACCCGACCTACATACACTGACCTACCTGACCTACATACACTGACCTACATACACTGACCTGCATACACTGACCTACCCGACCTACATACACTGACCTACCCGACCTACATACACTGACCTACATACACTGATGATAGTGTCCCACATACACTGACCTACATACACTGACCTACATACACTGACCTACATACACTGACCTACATACACTGACCTACATACACTGACCTACATACACTGACCTGCATACACTGACCTACATACACTGACCTACCCGACCTACATACACTGACCTACCTGACCTACATACACTGACCTACATACACTGATGGTAGTGTCCTACATACACTGACCTACCTGACCTACATACACTGACCTACCTGACCTACATACACTGACCTACCCAACCTACATACACTGACCTACCCGACCTACATACACTGACCTACCCGACCTACATACACTGACCTACATACACTGACCTACCCGACCTACATACACTGACCTACCCGACCTACATACACTGACCTACATACACTGACCTACCCGACCTACATACACTGACCTACCCGACCTACATACACTGACCTACCCGACCTACATACACTGACCTACCCAGCCTACATACACTGACCTACCTGACATACACTGACCTACATACACTGACCTACCTGACCTACATACACTGACCTACATACACTGACCTACCTGACATACACTAACCTACATACACTGACCTACCTACACTGACAGTAGTGACCTACATACACTGACCTACCCGACCTACCTACACTGACAGTAGTGACATACATACACTGACCTGCATACACTGACCTACCTGACCTAAATACACTTACCTACCTGACATACACTGACCTACATACACTGACCTACCTGACCTACATACACTGACCTACATACACTGACCTACATACACTGACCTACATACACTGACCTACTTACCTGACCTACCTACACTGACCTACATACACTGACATTTACATACATTGTCTCTGACCTACCTCAGCTCAGCCATGGTGTGCGGTGTCACTGCAGGCAGTCAGTCATTCCGTCAGTCGTCCGAGGAGGAGAGGAGAGGAAAGCTGAGGAGGAGAGGAAAGCCGAGGAGCCTGGAGGGGAGGAGAGCCAAGGAGAGCCGAGGAGCCTGGAGGGGAAGAGAGCCGAGGAGCCTGGAGAGGAGGAGAGCCAAGGAGGGGAGGAGAGCAGAGGAGCCTGGAGGGGAGAAGAGCCGAGGAGCCTGGAGGGGAGGAGAGCCGAGGAGCCTGGAGGGGAGGAGAGCCAAGGAGAGCCGAGGAGCCTGGAGGGGAAGAGAGCCGAGGAGCCTGGAGAGGAGGAGAGCCAAGGAGGGGAGGAGAGCAGAGGAGCCTGGAGGGGAGAAGAGCCGAGGAGCCTGGAGGGGAGGAGAGCCGAGGAGCCTGGAGGGGAGGAGAGCCGAGGAGCCTGGAGAGGAGGAGAGCCGACGAGGGGAGGAGAGCAGAGGAGCCTGGAGGGGAGGAGAGCCGAGGAGCCTGGAGGGGAGGAGAGCCGAGGAGCCTGGAGGGGAGGAGAGCCGGAGGAGGGGAGGGGAGGAGAGCCGAGGATGAGAGGAGAGCTGGAGGAGAGGAGAGCGGTGGCCGCATTGTAATTCCCACCTTCTGGAGCCTGCAGCGCCTATGATGGACGTCACACGTTCCGCGGTCCCGGCATTGGACCAGTGGGACGTCCATTATAGGCGCTGCGCAGGCTCCAGAAGGAGAGACCTGCTATAGCACTCGGCTGCACTCAGCCACATTCGGCAATGCTCGGGATCAGATCGGTCCCGGCGTTTGCCGATCACTCTGGGCTGACAATGCAGACTGGCCAGCATGAGACTCGGGGCTTTTATCTCTTACATTTAAAATCCTCATGTTGTTAAACTTTCTACATTTTTGCAACTTCAACAATTTCCTCAAGGTCTCTAATAAAGATACAAAGTAGACATTCGGTGACGTTTTATGCATGAAGATAGATTGCGGAGAAGGCGGGGTGGTGTCTGTAAAATGTGTGATGAAAAACAGACAGAATTTCCTCATGGATTTGATTTTTCTGGATACATATTAGCGGAAAATATGCAGAGAAACGGAGCAAAGCTGCTTTTGTTCTCTTCTTGCGTCCCTCGGCGGTTTAAGAATGGAATTTGAACGAGGCACCAGCTGATCTCCGCTCCATAAAGGCTACACTTTATTTTTTATTTTTTTGCAGCTTAATTATTCAGAAAATGTGGCATTTTTGTTTTGTGGCGTTGCCTCTTAGATACAATATTATAAGTTGCTTTTGGTGTGGGGATGTCTTTAGTGCTCATCGTTGACCCCTTCCATGGAAGAGTTTTTCTAACTTTTATTTTATCCTTCATATAGCGTATAGCGGTTGGTCCTGTTCTCAACGGCGGCCCGTTGTGGGTTAAAAGCCCCTCTTTATTGATGTCAATGCTAGCTGTAGTCCCTCCCCAGTCTGAAGCCCAATTTATAGGCAGCGGTAGTCCGTCCATAGAGGGTGCTGGAGCGCCGCCCGCTCTGACTTCGCACCGCCACTGAAAATGACATTGAGCGCCAACCACCTGAATAACGGCAGCTGATTGGTTGTGCGGAAGTGCCTATCAGAGCCAGCGGCTCTGATAGGCTTTCCGAGTACAGCCCTCGTCTCCCGATTCTGGTTATCGGTAACCTGATTGGCTGAAGCGTCACCAAAGCGGGAGAAGACATCAAGGGACGTCGAAGGACTAAGGTAAGTGCATTTTACAGGGCACAACGGCAACAATGGGCACAGAGGCGACAAAGGGCACAGTGGCATCAATGGGCACAGTAGTGACAATGGGCACAGTAGTGACAATGGGCACAGTGGCATCAATGGCCCAGTAGTGACAATGGTCACAGTGGCGACAATTAAAGGGCACAGTGGTGACAATTGGCACAGTGGAGACAATTGAGGGGCAAAGTGGTGACAATTGGCACAGTGGCGACAATTGAGGGGCACAGTGGCTGCGTTTGATGGCATGGCACAGTGGTGACAATTGATGGCACAGTGGCTGTGTTTGATGGCATGGCACAGTGACTGCGTTTGATGGCATGGCACAGTGACTGCATTTGGCATGGCACAGCGACTGCGTTTGATAACATGGCACAGTGACTGTGTTTGATGGCATGACACAGTGACTGCGTTTGATGGCATGGCACAGTGACTGCGTTTGATGGCATGGCACAGCGGCTGCGTTTGATGGCATGGCACAGTGACTGCGTTTGATGGCATGGCACAGTGGTGCGAATTGATGGCATAGTGACTGCATTTGATGGCATGGCACAGTGGTGACAATTGATGGCACAGTGTCTGCGTTTGATTTCATGGCACAGTGACTGCATTTGATGGCATGGCACAGTGGTGACAATTGATGGCACAGTGTCTGCGTTTGATTTCATGGCACAGTGACTGCATTTGATGGCATGGCACAGTGGTGACAATTGATGGCACAGTGGCTGCATTTGATGGGCACAGTGAGGCTGCAATTTCTTTCCTTTTTTTTTTTTTTTTACGTTTGCGCCCCCAAAAATTTTTGAGCACCAGCCGCCACTGTTTATAGGTGTCCCTATGAGTAGAGGTACAGCCAGCACTGAGCTCCTGCCCCCTTTAAGATGAACGTTCTTTTACTATATTCAATGAAAACAGGTGCTTCTCTAAATGCACTGATTGTTACTTCATAATAGTAAAAGATCACTTGGCACTGCGGAGCTGTGTGATCCATCTGCACGTGCCCTGGAGGTTTTCAAGCAGCCGCAGATAAATGGAAGCATACAAGGGAGAAATGGAAGTGCACACCGAGGGGAGCTGCTCAATTGCAAATGTCACAGGAAGGCTTCAGTTCCATCCCCTCCCCCGAACCATGCCCACTAATGCATTTCACCGGTCTTGGGCTTCAGGGCCGCCATCATAAATCATTAAATTATGGGGCCCCTTACACAGCTTCAGGGGGGGGGGGTGCTGTCGCCTGAAATTGAGAAGCGGGGGGGGGGGGGGGGGGGGCCTTTACAAAAAAAAGAAGAAATAAAGAAAAATATATATAAAAAAAGGGGGGGTAGCAATCCAGGCCTCAGGACCTCTGGGCCCTTTAATAAAAATAAATATATATATATATTTTTATTTTTTTTAAAAAGGGGGGTTGCCATCTGGGGACCTCTGGGCACTTTAATAATATATATATATATATATATATATATATATATATATATATATATATATATAAAATGAAATAAAAAAATATATAAATATATAAAAAATTTAAAAAGGGGGATCTCCGGGCCCCTGGGGACCTCCGGACCTCTAAAAAAAAAAAAAAAAAAAATTGGCCCTTTAATAAAAAAATTTATAAAAAATATTTAAAAAATATATATTTTTTTATAAAAAATAAATAAAAAAAAGGGGGATTGTCATCTGGGGCCCTGGGGATCTTTGGGCCCCCAGGGACCTCCGGACCTCTAAAAATAAAAACATTTGTCCCTTTAATAAAAAATGAAAATATAAAAAAATATATATTTTTTTTATAAAAAATAAATAAAAAAAAGGGGGGGGTTGCCATCTGGGGCCCTGGGGGCCTCTGGGCCCCTTACAGGTGTACTGCCTGTACCCCCCTGATGGCGGCCCTGTTGGGCTTAATTGTAGTCCCCTACGATTGAGCCCATGACGGGTGAAATGCGTTACCAGTGCATGGTTCAGGAAGGTATGGAGCTGAAGCCTTTCTGTGACATCTGCAACTAAGCAGCTCTCAGTGTGAACTTCCATCTCTCCCTTGTGATTGAATCACTGGGTGACTGAACCAGTGGAGTGAGTCAGTGAGTGAGTGAGTAACTTATAGCGCTACAAATGCAAACTAAATCGCCTCAAGGCGCTTTTTGCATCCACTGTCGTCCTGATCCTTTAGAAGAGGTTGGTCTTAAGTTTTTTCCTGAAGGCCCGATGGTTTTCTTCCATGCAGATTTTTGTGGGTAGGGCCTTCCATAGCCGTGGTCCTTGGACTGCAAAACCTTGTTCTCCCTTAGATTTGTAGCGGGATGTGGAGGAGATTTGTAGTTGATCGGAGGGCGCGATTCGGGTTGTAGTGTTTTATTTTCTTGCATAAGTATTGAGGAGCATTTCCTTGTGTGCATTTCTGAGTGAGGCAGAGGGTCTTGAATGTAACCCCGATCCTTTACGGCTAACCAATGGAGGGCCCTCAGGGACGGTGTGATTGACTCCCAGGTTTTTTTTCCCTGGAGCTCAGAAAAGACCTACATACAGTATTTGCTACATATTTGATTGGGGTTCAGTCGCAGATAAATTACACAGCCCCACGGCACTAGGTGATCTTTCACTTTTCTAAATAAACAATTGGCACTGCCAGGGCTGCTACCTTGAATGACGCTGGCTGTTTATTCATGAAAAGCGAGCGCTATGGGGCTGCGTGATCCATCTGCAGGTTCCCTAGATGTTTACAAGCAGCTGCAGATACGTAACACAGCCCCACGGTACTAAGTGATCTCTCACTTTTCTCAATGAACAATCAGCACTGCCGGGGCTGGTCTCGTGATTAACACTGCCTGTTTATTCATAAAAGTGAGCGCTATGGGCCTGTGTGATCCATTTGGATGTTTATAAGCAGCCGCAGATAGATCACACAGCCCACAGTACTAAGGCCCCGTTCACACTGAGGAGTTTCTCAGGCGGTTTAGCGCTGACAATAGCGCCTAAATACCGCCTGAGAAACTCCTGCCCTGCAGTCTCAATGTGAAAGCCTGAGGGCTTTCACACTGAGGCGATGCGCTGGCGGGACCGCTCCAAAAGTCCTGCCAGCAGCATCTTTGGAGCAGTGAGAGGAGCGGTGTGTTTACTGCTCCTTCACCGCTCCTTCCCATTGAAAGCATTGGGAAACCGCGGTAATACGGCCGGCAATGCGCATTGCTGGCGAAATTAACCCTTTTAGAAATTAACCAGCGGGGGTTAATACCGCACCACTAGCGGTCGAATACCGCCGCAATTCCGCGGCAATTCAGACGGTATAGCGCCGCTAAAAATAACGGCGCTATACCGCCACCGCACATCCCGCCCCAGTGATCTTTCACTTTTCTGAATGAACAATTTTCACTGCCGGGGCTGGTACTATGAATGATACTGTCTGCTCATTCATAAAAAGTGAGCGCTATGGGGCTGTGTGATCCATCTGCCAAGGCTTTTGTAAATGGCAGCCCTACTCTCCAAAGTGGCCCCTTCTACTAGAGACCAGAGCTGTCACTCGCAAATCCATCTCCTTTCTACTCATGTTTTTGGACAGTGGGGGGGCAACCTGTTTATTCAACCTGTTGGGTTGAATAAAAGAACAAAAAGTTTAGTTGACCTTCTTTTTTAAAGGCAGCCACTGATCCAAACCACCAGGTAGCTCCTGATGCTTAGCCTTTTTGGTCTACTCACTTAGAAAATCTTCAGAGACGGTGGAACCTGAACCTGGAAAGTGTTCCACAGCTAACTTGGAACCAGAACAAGGACTGGCAAGTGCCTTACGTGGAACCCAGTGCTAACTGCCAGGCTATCCCCTCAATGTCCAATCTAGTTACATTTCAAAGGCTGCTCTAGTAAGCTACTACCATAGTGACCGGCTCAAGCAATAATGTCCTGATTAAAGAACAATGTTGGGGAAAAGGCCTTTTCCCAGCAGAGCTAAAGTTGAGACGTCCGACTAGGACAGGGGTCTCCAAACTTTCTAAACAAAGTGCCAGTTTTACTGTTTTTCAGACTTTAGGGGGGCCTGGAATGGTGCCAGCGGGAGGAGTAGCGCCCCATCACTGGTGCCAGCGGGAGGAGTGGCGCCCCATCACTGGTGCCAGCGGGAGGAGTAGCGCCCCATCACTGGTGCCAGTGGGAGGAGTAGCGCCCCATCACTGGTGCCAGCGGGAGGAGTAGCACCCCATCACTGGTGCCAGCGGGAGGAGTAGCGCCCCATCACTGGTGCCAGCGGGAGGAGTGGCGCCCCATCACTGTTGCCAGCGGGAGGAATAGCGCCCCATCACTGGTGTCAGTGGCCCTCATTGTTGGTGTCATTGGGAGGAAATAGTGACTCGAGGGCCGGATAAAAGCAAACAAAGGGCCACATCTGGCCCGGGCCGCAGTTTGGAGACCACTGACCTAGAACAATAGCAAAATACTTAGACATGTTCAGTTATCCTTGGAGGGGATATCCTGGGTTGGCCTATAATTTCTTCATTTTCCAATGTCCAATCCTCCCGTAGGCAGCAGTATAACATCAAGGTTACAGTCTTCCTCTGCTCCTCGATGGATGAGAAAGAAAGAAAATTAGATCTGAGCTTCAGGCAAAGCATTAAATACGGGGCTAAAACACATGGAATTAAAGAAGCCCCCAGATACATACCGTTACAGGACCCTTGAAGATCAATTTAAATTAATTGAGTCACTGCCTCATTTGCATTTGACCTGCCTGCTATATAGAGAGGGATGAGTACATGATTTCACACCTAATTATTTTTATTTTTGTTACTCTCCATCCACACAGAGCTCCTGGAGCGTCTTCAATGGAAAAAGCAGTGTGTCAACAAGCAGTTCGCAACCGGTCAACATCGTGCGCCCTCTACACCCACCCTCCAGCCAGACCACCAAATCCTTCATACAGCTGAAGCCATCCAGACCACCTCCACCAGCCAAATCATCTCCCATCATTCAAGGAAAACATGAGAGCCAGCTCAGCAAGCTTCTACCTCCAAAGAAACCACTACCCACCTGCCCTGTCCGCACTCCGCAGGTACTTTCAGCTTTCCATCCACTGAGAAAAAGTCAAAGGGCTAGATTCAGATAGGTTAGCGGATCTTTAGATCTCATTTACGATCCGCCGCCGCAAGTTTTTGAGGCAAGTGCTTTATTGAAAGCACTTGCCTGTAAATTTGCGGCAGCGTATCGTAAATCCCCCGGCGGAATTCAAATTCCGCGGGGGTAGGGGGCGTGTAAAATTTAAATCGGGTGCGTCCCCGTGCCGAACGAACTTGCGCATGCGCCGTCCGTCAAATTTCCCAGCGTGCATTGCTCTAAATGACGTCGCTAGGACGTCATTGGTTTCGACGTGAACGTAAATTACGTCCATTCGTATTCGCGAACGACTTACGCAAACGACGTAAAGAAATTCTAAATTCGACCCGGGAACGACGGCCATACTTAACATAGGATACGCCGCATATAGCAGGGGTAACTATACGCCGGAAAAAGCCGAACGCAAACAACGTAAAAAAAAAAAGCGCCGGGCGGTTATTCGTTTTTGAATCGGCGTAACTCCTCATTTGCATATTCCTCGCTTATACAAACGGAAGCGCCACCTAGCGGCCAGCGTGAGATTGCAGCCTAAGATCCGACGGTGTAAGTCACTTACACCTGTCGGATCTTAGGGATATCTATGCGTAACCTGATTCTATGAATCAGGCGCATAGATACGACGGCCGGACTCAGAGATACGACGGCGTATCAGGAGATACGCCGTCGTATCTTCTTTCTGAATCCGGGCCAAAAAATCCATCAACCCAAAAAGTCGTCGTTTAAGTAGAGGGGTGGGGGCTTAGTCTTTTTTTAGCTTCTTTTACTTCTCGATGACTCCAGCAGTGAGATCTTCAAGACCAGGGCCTGATTCACCACTAGGCCGCATAGGCACACAGGACTGCCAAGGGCAGCACCAGCAATTCTAATAAAAATTTTGCTCAACTTTTATCTGTTTAATTTCTCTAAATCTGCTGTTCTGTCTCCAGCTGAATCCTCCTCGGAAGCCATTGCCTGGAAACCCAATCCAGAAGAAGGACTGTTTACTTGTGATGACACCAGCCAACACCAGACCCCACATCACTGAATCCACCACCCAACCTAAAGGACACCACCGGTAGGTATTGAATTTCCTGAAACCATACACCCTACTTAGATGTAGTTTTGTTAAAGGTACACATGTACTTTAAGTACTTTAAGTGCTATTGCAACTTGATCAGTCCCGTTATCTCTTGCTCTGTGTTCTTAGGCCAAAGCCAGGAAGCAAAGTTCAAGCAGCGGCAGCAGCGTTCCTCCAGAAACAATGACATGCAAGGTTCTTGTAGTGATTTGCTCCACCAAGGGCCAGGAGGAACAACGTCCTGACATTTGCACTATTAGGATGAGATTACCACTTCAGATCCTTGAATGACATGTTCTCAGACTGGGTGGACATTGCTGAAAGAATAGAGAAGAAGTGACTACCTTCAGACAGCTGAGCCCACGATGTGGTTCACCGCACTGAGAGGAACCTCACAAGCCCGTGGTCTTCCTGGCTTTCTCAGTCACCTCTGTAATAATAGCACTGAACCCTGGGATAATGTCTTCAGACATGACTTATGGAAGGATATCGTGATGGGTTGTCTGTCGTACTGGACGTTTTCTAGGAGGAAACATCTCCTTATTCTGCGAAAAAGTTTTGTTCCTAATCAACCTAGACTTCAGGGATCACTGATGAGATCTTACAGAATTCTTGGCGTGTCCTTGTGACCAAGAAAATGAACATTCCCTTCTTTCATAAGGCCTTATTTCATAATACATATTATTGAATGCCAGTTATGCCTTGCAACCATTGACCATGGTTATTGTCTTGTTTAATACCTTCATCATTTCCTATTAGAATTATACTCTGGTCTGGTCATGGTATAGCTAGTAGTAGTTACTCACGCTCTACTAAACTTCTGTCATCCTGAAGATGTTTCACGACTCATACATACAAGATGAGTAGCTAAATGTCCTCAACATTTCAGACCAAGTCTAGTTGTATGTGACTAACTACTACTAGGTGTCCCTCAAAACTTCACCCCATTGCCCAACAAACCCTGCAGAAATGGTATCTTTTTGAGTGGACGTCCTCATTATGACTGCGCAGACTACAGGTAAAGGATATAAAACATCTCAAATGGTCCATCTTGCCAATGGATATGACCCAAATCATGAAGACGAAGACGTGTCTTATGTCCTGTTGACCCAATTTGATCTTTATTGGTGTGTCTCAAGCATTCTACGTAGTTGAATCATGAGTCCTTGATGAACCAGCCAGCTGGGTACATGGTTTCCAGACTTTTAAAAATGGTATCTGAGTGAACCCCCTCATTATGACTGCCAAAGCTACACGTAAAGGCCATGAAACATCTCAAATGGTCCATCTAGCCAATAGATGTGAGGTCACGCACAAAGACGAAGACGTGCCTTATGTCCTGTTGACCCAATATGATCTTTACTGGTGTGTCTCAAGAATCCTATGTAGTTGAACCATGAGTCCTTCACATACATGGTTTCCAGTCTTCCATGGATTAGTTTAATATTAGACATTATGAATGCAGAGATTCTTTGGTAGTGAAGATGTTGGCAACTTGACAACTTGAAGTTTACCTGCTTTGCCCATAGAGACTAAAGTAGGAGTGGTGGAATAAGAGGTCTAGGTATAAAAATGTTTTCATACAACGTTCACCCACCTTTCACACAATTTTCTATTTGAAAACTATTGAAAAATTTGTGTGAATCCTGGGTGAAGGTTGTATGAATCCTCCTCCAACTGCCAAAGGCTACACGTAAAGGATATAAAACATCTGAAATGGTCCATCTAGCCAATGGATGTGAGGTCACGCACAAAGACGAAGACGTGCCTTATGTCCTGTTGACTTAATATGATCTTTAATGGTGTGTCTCAAGCATTCTATGTATTTGAACCATGAGTCCTTCATGAACCAGCCAATTGGATACATGGGGCCAGATCCACAAAGAAGTTACGCTGGCGTATCTATTGATACGCCGCGTAACTTCTAGTTTGCCCCGGCGTAGCTTTGTTTTGTATCAACAAAACAAGATACGCCTGAAGCTGGGCTAGATCCGACTGGTGTACGTCTTAGTATGTCGTCAGATCTAAGGTGCATATTTACGCTGGCCGCTAGGTGGCGTTTCCGTCGATTTCCGCGTCGAGTATGCAAATTAGCTATATACGGCGATCCACGAATGTACGTCCGGCCGGTGCATTTTTTTACGTCGTTTCCGTAAGGCTTTTTTCGGCGTATAGTTACCCCTGCTATATGAGGCGTAGCCAATGTTAAGTATGGCCGTCGTTCCCGTGTCGAATTTTGAAAATTTTACGTCGTTTGTGTAAGTCGTTCGCGAATAGGGCTTTGCGTAGAATGGCGTTCACGTAGTAAGCATTGGCTTGTTGCGGGTTAATTTTGAGCATGCGCACTGGGATACCCCCACGGACGGCGCATGCGCCGTTAAAAAAAAACGTCATTTACGTCGGGTCAAGACGTATTAACATAAAACACGCCCCCATCACATACATTTGAATTGCGCGCCCTTACGCCGGAAGATTTACGCTACGCCGCCGTAACTTTAGAGGCAAGTGCTTTGTGAATACAGCACTTGCCTCTCAAAGTTGCGGCGGCGTATCGTTATGACGGTACGCTACTCCGGAATAAAATTACGATCCGCTACGTGGATCTGGCCCAGTGTTTCCAGTCTTTCATGGAATAGGCTAATATTAGACATTATGAATGCGGAGATTCTTTGGTATTGAAGATGTTGGCAACTTGAAGTTAACGTGCTTTGCCCATAGAGACTAAAGTAGAAGGGGTGGTATAAGAGGTCTAGGTATAAAATGTTTTCCTACATCGCTCACCTACGTTTCACACAATTTTCTAATTGAAGTCTATTGGAAGATTTGTGTGAATCCTGGGTGAAAGTTGTATGAATCTTGTGTGTGAATTTTTTTTAAATTGACCCCTAAGTGGATCTATAGCCCAAGCTGGTTACTTCGCATTTAAGTTGAGTAGGATATAATGACAAAAAAAAATGATGGGGATTTATAACCCTCATTTACTCTATTCAAAGTTAAAAAAAGTTTTTCCTTTAACCACTTAAGCCCCGGACCTTTAGGCAGGTAAAGGACCCGGCCAGTTTTTGCGATTCGGCACTGCGTCGATTTAACTGACAATTGCGCGGTCGTGCGACGTGGCTCCCAAACAAAATTGGCGTCCTTTTTTCCCCCACAAATAGAGCTTTTTTTTTTGGTGGTATTTGATCACCTCTGCGGTTTTTATTTTTTGCGCTATAAACAAAAATAGAGCGACAATTTTGAAAAAAATGCAATATTTTTTACTTTTTGCTGTAATAAATATCCCTCAAAAAATATATAAAAAAAAAATGTTTCCTCAGTTTAGGCCGTTACGTATTCTTCTACCTATTTTTGGTAAAAAAAAATCGCAATAAGCGTTTATCGAATGGTTTGCGCAAAATTTATAGTGTTTGCAAAATAGGGGATAGTTTTATTGCATTTTTATTCATTTTTTTTTGTTTACTACTAATGGCGGCGATCAGCGATTTTTTTCGTGACTGCGACATTATGGAGGACACTTCGGACAATTTTGACACATTTTTGGGACCATTGTCATTTTCACAGCAAAAAAATGCATTAAAAATGCAGGCCCGGATTCAGAGAGATCTGCCTATCTTTAGGCGGGCGTAGCGTATCTCAGATACACTACGCCGCCGTAACTTAGAGCGGCAGGTCCCGTATTCAGAAACAACTTGCGCTGTAAGTTACGGCGGCGTAGACACGGCGTAAGCTCGCCTAATTCAAACTAGGCTGGTAGGGGGTGTGTTGTATGTAAATCTTTCGTGACCCCACGTAAATGACACTGTTATTGAACGGCGCATGCTCAGTATCACGTTGAATTTTCAAAGTAAATTACGCCCGCTCAATGCTTAGTCGACGTGAACGTAACCTACGCCCAGCCCCATTTACGGACGACTTACGCAAACAAAGTAAAATACGACGCTGTTCGTACGTTTCCGACGTCCATACCCAACATGACTTACCCCTGCTTTATGAGGAGTAACTTTACGCCGGTCCGACGCCTTACGTAAACGACGTATCTTGATACACCGGGCGCACGTACGTTCGTGAATCGGCGTATCTAGCTCATTTGCATATTCAACACGTAAATCTACGGAGGCGCCACCTAGCGGCCAGCGTAAATATGCACCCTACGATACGACGGCGTAGGAGACTTACGCCGCTCGTATCTAGGCAACATTGAGGCGTATCTGATTCTATGAATAAGGTGCCGAGATGCGACGGCCCTCATTCGGAGTTACGACGCCGTATCTGGAGATACGCCGACGTAACTCCTTTCTGAATCCGGGCCGCATTGTTTACTGTGAAAATGACAATTGCAGTTTGGGAGTTAACCACAAGGGGGCGCTGAAGGGGTTAAGTGTGACCTCATCTGTGTTTCTAACTATAAGGGGGGTGTCGCTGTTGGTGTGACGTCATTGATTGCGGTTCCCTATATCAGGGAACACACAATCTATGACGGCGCCACAGTGAAGAACGGGGAAGCTGTGTTTACATTCACCTCTCCTCGTTCTTCAGCTCCGGGGACCGATCGCGGGACTCCAGTGGCGATCGGGTCCGCGGGTCCCGCGGTCACGGAGCTTCGGACCAGGTCGCGGGTGCGCGCCCGCGACCCACGACTTGGCACTTAAAGAGGAAGTACCTGTACGTGCTTGTGCCCAGCCGTGCCATTCTGCCGATTTATATGTACAGGAGGCGGTCCTTAACCACTTCCCGACCGCCTCATGTACATATACGTCGGCAGAATGGCACGGACAGGCACATCAACGTACCTGTACGTCCCTGCCTAGACGTGGGTCGGGGGTCCGATCGGGACCCCCCCCCGCTACATGCGGCGGTCGGATCCCCTCGGGGAGCGATCCGGGACGACGGCGCGGCTATTTGTTTATAGCCGCTCCGTCGCGATCGCTCCCCGGAGCTGAAGAACGGGGAGAGCCGTATGTAAACACAGCTTCCCCGTTCTTCACTGTGGCGGCTGCATCGATCGAGTGATCCCTTTTATAGGGAGACTCGATCGATGACGTCAGACCTACAGCCACACCCCCCTACAGTTGTAAACACACACTAGGTGAACCCTAACTCCTACAGCGCCCCCTGTGGTTACCTCCCAAACTGCAAACTGTCATTTTCACAATAAACAATGCAATTTAAATGCCTTTTTTGCTGTGAAAATGGTCCCAAAAATGTGTCAAAATTGTCCGAAGTGTCCGCCATAATGTCGCAGTCACGAAAAAAATCGCTGATCGCCGCCATTAGTAGTAAAAAAAAAAAAGAATTAATAAAAATGCAATAAAACTATCCCCTATTTTGTAAACGCTATAAATTTTGCGCAAACCAATCGATAAACGCTTATTGCGATTTTTTTTTACCAAAAATAGGTAGAAGAATACGTATCGGCCTAAACTGAGGAAAAAAAAATTTTTAGATATGTTTTTGGGGGATATTTATTATAGCAAAAAGTAAAAAATATTGCATTTTTTTCAAAACTGTCGCTCTGTTTTTGTTTATAGCGCAAAAAATAAAAACCGCAGAGGTGATCAAATACCACCAAAAGAAAGCTCTATTTGTGGGAAAAAAAGGACGCCAATTTTGTTTGGGAGCCACGTCGCACGACCGCGCAATTGTCTGTTAAAGCGACGCAGTGCCGAATTGTAAAAACCCCTTGGGTCATTTAGCTGCATATTGGTCCGGTCCTTAAGTGGTTAAGCGGTTAAGGCTGCAAGCTCTGACGTCACCGGCGCATGCGCTCTAAAAGGTCCAGCATACCATGCCGAACCTTCAAAACTTCTTGCCGCGTGCACGAGCTTCCGCGTGCACGTCATCGCGGCTCCGGCCACTCACAGCGAAACCTGGAAGATAGGCAGAGGGAAGATGTCAGACCTAGAAAAGCCTGTGCCCTACCAGCATAATACCACTGTGTGAAAGCAGCGATCTCTCTGCAGAGGTCTATCATGCCCCATGCTATAGCAGACGGTCTACGTCTTTAGAGAAGTGTATACTCACATACAACCATATCCTCTAATAATGAATTGTAGTGATTTGCTCCACCAATGACACTCTGTATGCAGTGCCTATGGCTCCCAGGGGCCAAAATACGGACATATTTTTACGTAATTCGTTCCAATATGTCTATGTGCAAGAGCCCTAATGGTGGCCATACACACTTCGGGGTAGATCCACGTAGAATGGCGCAACTTTGTGCGGGCGCAACGTATCCTATTTACGTTACGCCTCCGCAACTTTTACAGGCAAGTGCCGTATTCTCAAAAAAAAGTTGCGGCGGCGTAGCGTAAATAGGCCCGCCTAATTCAAAATGTGAAGAGGTGGGCGTGTGTTATGGAAATCAGTCTTGACCCGACGTGATTGACGTATGCGCCGTCCGGGGAATTTCCCAGTGCGCATTGCTCCAAAGTACGCCGCAAGGACGTCATTGGTTTCGACGTGAACCTAAATTACGTCCAGCCCTATTCGCGAACGACTTACGCAAACGACGTAAAATTTTCAAATTTCGTCGCGGGAACGACGGCCATACTTAACATTGGTGCGCCGCATATACGCCTCATATAGCAGGGGTAACTTTACGCCGGGAAAAGCCTAACGTAAACGGCGTAAATGTACTGCGTCGGCAGGGGCGTACGTTCGTGAATTCGCGTATCTAGCTGATTTACATATTCGACGCGTAAATATGTAGTTAAGATCCGACGGCGTAAGAGACTTGCGCCTGTCGGATCTAATAGATATCTATGCGTAACTGATTCTATGAATCAGGCGCATAGATGCGACCGGCCGGACTCAGAGATACGACGGCGTATCTGGAGATACGCCGTCGTATCTCTTTTGTGGATCTGGCCCTTCTTCTTTTATTTTTTTTATCCTATTCAATAAAAATGATTCAATCCGCAAACAGTCAAATAGAGAAAGCAACCATGGAGTAGAAAAGTCTGTCCCCCCGCCAGCATGCTCGCTGTACGAAAGCGGCGGTCTCTCCGCAGAGGTCTGAATGCTCCAAACACATAAGGACTGAAACAAAACTTTTTTTTATATCATTTATAATAATTACTTAATATGACCCTTTATACAAAAATTTGTTTTTATCTAAAATTATTTATTTACTTATTAAAAAATGAAATATAAATGCCAATATATAAAAAAAAAAAAAGTATCAATACATAATAGGTTAAGAGACTGAGACGTGATTGGTTGTGGCAGATAATGCGTCTCTCAAGCCATATTTTTGTGTGTCCCATCATACCCGGATAGTATAGACCAGGGGTACTGAATTAAAATTCACGGGGGTCCAGTCGGAAGAAAATTCTTCCAGCGGAGGTCCGAATGCCAAATTGGTGCTATGACGCCACATGATATCCTCCACTTGACAACCTCCCATCACAGCGCCCCACCACCACCACACACACCTTTATGACCCACACACATCGCACTTTTTTTTCTTTCAACTTTATTGAAATGTAAAAATACCTTTTATTAATTTTTATGCACCACAGTTCAATTGCGGTGCATAGAAACAGAATGCATTTTGCAACACACTGCTCAGTACGCAGGGGCGCTGTTGCAGTGTGAACAGGACACATAGAAAACAATTGTTTTCTATTGCCCTTGCAGAGACTGACGCATCACAGACCCCCCCATCACAGACTGACCGCCCAAATCACAGACCCCTCATTACAGCCTAACCCCCCCCCCCCCATCACAGACTGACCTGACCCATCACAGACTGACCTGACCCATCACAGACTGACTCCCCTATCACAAACTGGTCCTGACCCATCACAGACCCCTTATCACAGACCCCCTATAACAGACTGACCCCCCAAATCCCCAACCCCCTATTACAGACTGACCCCCCCAAATCACAGACCCCCTATCACAGACTGACCCCCCATCACAGACTAACGTGACCCATCACAGACCCCCATCACAGACTGACCCCCCAAATCACAAACTGGTCCTGACCCATCACAGACCCCCTATCACAGACTGCCCCCCCATTACAAACCCCCCATCACAAACTGGTCCTGACACATCACAGACCCCCTATCACAGACTGACCCCCCATCACAAACTGGTCCTGACACATCAGACTCCCCATCACAGACTGACCCCCCCAAATCACAGACCCCCTATCACAGACTGACCTGACTCATCACAGACTGACCCCCCATCACAAACTGGTCCTGCTGACCCAGAACAGACCCCTAGAACAGACTAACCCCCAAATCACAGACCCCTTATCACAGACTGACCCCCCCAAATCACAAACTGGTTCTCACCCATCACAGACCCCCTATCACAGGCTGACCCCCCCTCCCCCCATATCACAAACTGGTCCTGACCCATCACAGGCCCCCTATCACAGGCTGACCCCCCCCCCCCATCACAAACTGGTCCTGACCCATCACAGACCCCCTATAACAGACTGACCCCCCCAAATGACAAACTGGTTCTGACCCATCACAGACCACCCCTATCACAGGCTGACCTCCCCCCCATCACAAACTGGTCCTGACCCATAACAGACTTACCCCCAAATCACAGACTGACCCCCCCCAAATCACAAACTGGTCCTGACCTATCACAGGATGACCCCCCCATCACAAACCCCCATCACAGACGGGTCCTGACACATCAGACTCCCCATCACAGACCTCCCCTCCCCTGTCCTGTCCTACATTGCATTGCACTGCACTCCCCCCTCCCCACAGAACCCTACCTTAATCACACAGGAAATGAAGCATGGCCGCTCTGGACAATGGGCGGGACTTTGCCCATTAAAAGTGAGTGATTTATTGCTGGGACCGCCCCCGCTGCCTAGCAACCAATCACCCACTTTTTAACTTAAAAAGTCCCGCCCTTTGTCCAGAGCAGTCGCGCTCCGTGTCCTGTGTTAGACAGGCAGTGTGGGGAGGGGGGAGTGTAGCGAGGGGGGAGTGCAGCGATGTGAGAGAAGGCACGGACCTGCCGCGCCTGCCATGCTGTGTATATAGCGGCATCCGCAGCGGCAGGCAGGCGGGCGAGCGAGCCGGTGACAGAGGACACACGGGAAACTACTTGGCGGGGCTGCGGTCCGGATAGAATGGCCGCTGGGGCCGGAACCGGACCGCGGTCCGCCATTTAGTGATGCCCGGTATAGACTGTAGGTCTGTTATGTGTATCCTGCGGGTTTATAGAGGGGTCTGCACTGATATCCTCAGCCCGATCATAGGAAGCCCCACCCCCCCCTTCCCGGAATCCGACCCCAGCCTGTTGCCCCAGGACTGCCAGGTACCCCTCCCCCCCACCCCAATATTAAGAGATGTTTACAAGGCTTGCGCTCTGCCTGAGCCAAATCTTCATGGGAAGTGCAAAAAGACTTTTTGTACTGCTATTTAATTGCTTGGTACTGAGAATTTTACTTTTATTAAAAAATAAAGTTTTTTTATATATATATATGTACAGCCGCTGTGTGACGCGTTTCATTTCGGACACTTGTATTGATTTACGGGGACTTCTATGCTGCTGGGATCGGAATTTAGGCATTCTCTTTATTATCTTCTTACAGTGGAACCTCGGTTTAAGAGTAACTTGGTTTGAGAGTGTTTTGATTTGCGAGCAACTTTTTTTTTTTTTTATTCTGACTCGGTTTGTGAGTGTTGAGTCGCATAACGAGCAGATTTCAAGCTAAATATGCCTGCAGTACCTCATTTGGCCTGAGGTATGGGGGCGCAGGACCCGAGCAGAGCCGAAAATAGGCCTGTAGTACCTCATTTGGCCTGAGGTACGGGGGCGCAGGAGACGAACATTGGCCTGCAGTACCTCATTTGGCCTGAGGTACGGGGGCGCAGGAGACGAATATTGGCCTGCAGTACCTCATTTGGCCTGAGGTATGGGGGCGCAGGACCCGAGCAGAGCCAAAAATAGGCCTGTAGTACCTAATTTGGCATGAGGTACGGGGTCGCAGGAGACAAACATTGGCCTGCAGTACCTCATTTGGCCTGAGGTAGGGGGGGCGCAGGACCCGAGCCGAAGTGTCCTCGGGCATTTTTGGACGTTTTTGACGCTCCTGGCGCCCCCCCCCCCAACCTCTGGCCGCATTCGGTATTGCATCCCATTAAGGTCAATGTGGAACAAATTATTTTTGTTTCCATTGACTTCAATGGGAAAACTCGCTTTGATATGCAAGTGCTTTGGATTACGAGCATTCTCCTGGAACGGATTATGCTCGTGATCCGAGGTTCAACTGTATATTGCATAGTGCAGGTCTGTAACTCTCCTCCAACTGTGTGCAAAACCATTGTACAGAGCAGGTAAGTTTATTATTTCAAAGAAAAAAAAACCAAGGCTTTATAACCATTGCAACCGGTTCCTGCCCGGCCTATGGGCGAATGACGCCAGGGCTGGCCTCTCGTCAACCATGGGTGGACATCCTATGGTGACCTCCAGGATCGTGCCTTGCTCACAGCCAGGGGCACCACCCAGTGGCGCAATCTGTCACCGGTTGCGTCCACCAGACACAGCCGATGTCTGATCACTGTACCGGCCCACTGCTGGTATCATGTGACCCACCTGTAACCAATCACAGCAGGTCACATGACAGTTGTAAAAAATGAAAGGCTTCCTTTCATGCCATCCATTGTATCGCTAGCTGTGATTGGTCACAGTGATCACATGGTACAGACAGGGCCAATCACATCTGATCAGCCGTGGCCAATCACATCTAATCACAACAAAACAAATGAATACATTTCATTTGGTAAAATGCTTGCATATTTATTTATAAATGTATTTATTTATATCAGGTATTTATATAGCGCCGTCAATTTACGTAGCGCTTTACATATACATTGTATATTCACATTGGTCCCTACCCTCAAGGAGCTTACACTCTAAGGTTAACTCGCATTAATACTAGACATGTGCACTGCCGAAAAATTCGTTTGTTTTCGTTTCATTTGTTTTTTTTAGCTTTTTTTGGAATTTTGGGAAATTCGAAAATTCGGAATTCAAAAATTCGGCAATGCAAATTTTCTGATTTTCTAATTTCCAAATTTTCTAATTTCCAAATTTTCTAATTTTTCTAATTTCGGATATTCAAATCTTCGGAAACTCTACATTTCGGAAACTCTACATTTCGGAAACTCTACATTTCGGAAACTCTACATTTCGGAAACTCTACATTTCGGAAACTCTACATTTCGGAAACTCTACATTTCGGAAACTCCACATTTCGGAAACTCCACATTTCGGAAACTCCACATTTCGGAAACTCTACATTTCGGAAACTCTACATTTCGGAAACTCTACATTTCGGAAATTCTGTGTAGCGCCCCCTTACTTTCAGTATGGGCACTACGCTAAAGTTAGTGGGGAATGGGGGAGTTATTTTGCTCCCATTCATAATCTGTTAAATTTGGGCTGCTGTCATTCATGAACTGTCCTGTAGGTCAGTCTGCGCTCCAGGGGTGCCGATCCCACCCCTGGGCGACAGTTGGCGCTAGAGGGGTTCTGGCAGAGCCGCTTTTCCCCAGCAACCGATTAGAGGAGTTTTCCCCTCGCAGGACATGCTGGGGGAGAGTATATCTGTGGCAGACGCCATTTTTGTTGGTTCTTCGCGGGTTCCAGGTTCCAGGTGCGGCACCCACCCACCTACGCGGAGCTCCATGTTACTGAAAGGGGCCCCAGTGACTCGCTGGGTCCCTGGCTCTATTGAAGAGATCCCAAGCTATGTGCTGAACGGTGGGGGATCGGCTCAAGGAGAACCCAGAGGCGGGTTATCTGAGGGGCTTGGAACGAACCATCGGGGATCTGGTGACCGGGACATTGACAGGTATGCTTCAACTGTCACCCGGTGACCCTAATCTAATTTACTGAGAGGATTCGCTCAATCCATTGAGCTCATCCAAATACTAGGCCTGTGGCAGAGGTCCCTAGAGCCAGGCCTGTGGCAGAGGTCTGTTCCTCCCAGCAACCTTAAAGCATACCTCCCAACCGTCCCGGATTTTGCTGGAATGTCCCGTGATTCGCGGTAAATCCTGCGGTCCCGCGATCAGCGCTAGAGTTCCGCGATTCAGCGCCAACCCCCCCCCCGCGATTACCGTGATTTGCGGTAAACCCTGCGATTGGCGATAAACACCCCCCCCCCCCCCGCTGAACAACTCTGATCCACGGAATCCCCCCCCCCCCCCCGCTCAACGACGAACTGTATCTACTACTACTGAGAGAAGGATTGCTCTTTTCTCATATCCAGGCCTGATACTGCAAAGTTCTCTCTCGCTTCATCAACCTTTTCTCTCTACCTGATGTTGATGTTGGTCATGTTGGGCCGAGAATAAAGCATTCAGAAAAACCTTCATTCATTGTCTGGACATTCTAATCTACTCTTCAACTTCACCCCTAGACAACGGTAAGAGGTAACTTAATATGCCGATCCCAACAACAATCAGCGGCTCCTGAGGGGGTAGCGCTACATCTGGATTTCGGAAACTCTGGATTTCGGAAACTCTGGATTTCGGAAACTCAAAATTTCGGAAACTCAAAATTTCGTAAACTCGATATTTCTGAAATTCGATATTTCGGAAATCCGAAAATTGAAAAATTCGGAACTAACTAGTTTGTAAAATTTTGTTAAAAAACGAATTCGGAACTAATACATACACATACTAGGGACAATTTAGACAGGATACAATTAACCTCCCAGAATGTCTTTGTAGTAATGATATTCATTGCTATAAGCAAACAATGTGTAAAAAAAAAAAAAATACTGTGATCACTTCCCCAGTACAGTGTTACTATGGTAGCATTATATTGCCCTGGTCAAAGTGTGTTAAAAAAAATTGTGAAAAAAATATAATAAAAATTTGAAAAAAATAAAATAAATTCGTACTATCACCAGTCAGTGTCCCTGATCACCACCACACCAGTTATTTGATTACACTGTACTGCACTGGTGACGGTATTAAAAGAAAATTAAGTGTCAATGGACTTTGCCTGATTATATATATATTTATATGTGTTATCATTTTTGTACCCACTAGAGGTCACTGGTTGCACATATCACTTTCATTGTGACATATATCATTTATTTTTGTTGTAATATGCAATACTCCCACTAGGGGTCACTATTTTATTTTATTTATTTTGTATTTCCATCACATAGTGTTTTTTGGGGAAAAAGAGGGAGCGCGTCACATATTTTTCTTTTTACCCTGGACTGTCTACTTTCCAAAAAATGGGTCATTTGGGGGGGTATTTGTACTGTCCTGGCATTTTAGGGCCTCAAGATTGGCCGTCAGTACATCAGGATTGATCGGTTTTCACATATACTTTATACAGTGGAACCTCGGATTACGAGTATAATCCGTTCCAGGAGAATGCTCGTAATCCAAAGTACTCGCCTATCAAAGCGAGTTTCCCCATAGAATTCAATGGAAACTAAAATAATTGACTTCAATGGCATGCAATACCGCATGTTGCCAGAGGTTGGGGGGGGCGCCGGAGAGCCTCGGAAACACTCGGAAAGGCCAGAGGACAGCTCGGCTGACCTCGGAAAGGCTCTAAAACTGAGTATTTCCTAACGGCTCCGATCGGATAGTGTGTGGGTGGGGCTTGCACCTGATCAGGGACACTGGAAACATTGATCGGTAATGCTTCCCTAAGCAGGCGGAGACCGCACCCATTAGGCGGTACTCCGAATTAGAAGCGAGTAAAGCTACTGGCACAGAACGTTGGGGGGTTATTTACAAAAGGCAAATCCACTTTGCACTATAAGTGCAAAGTTCCCCTTGAAATTGCACTGAACACCAGTGCACAAAGCAAAGTCCATAAAGACATGGGGGTAGATTCAGGTACAGCTGCGCGCTCCTTACGGAGGCGCAGTGTACCCTTTTTACCCTGCGCCTACGCAAATTATCTGCGCTACGCTTCATTCATGAAGCAGTAGCCACGTAATTTGCGTGGGCACTGCTCAAAAATGCCCGGCGTAAGGGCGCCTAATGTAAATGATCCCTTAGGGGGCGGGAATCATTTAAATTAGGCACGTTCCCGCGCCGATCGTAGAGGAGCGTAGGGCGCATGCTCCGTCGGGAAACTTTCCCGACGTGCATTGCGGTAAATGACGTCGCAAGGACGTCATTTGCTTCAAAGTGAACATGAATGGCGTCCAGCGCCATTCACGAATCACTTACGCAAACTACGTAAAATTTAAACTTTGCGACGCGGGAACGACGGGTATACGTAACATTGGCTGCCCCTGCTATTAGCAGGAGCAGCCTTACGCGAAACCCGACAGACGGAAACGACGTAAACTGCGTACGCAGGGCTCGCGTAACGTTGTGAATCGGCATTAGTATGCAATTTGCATACTATACGCTGACCACAACGGGAACGCCACCTAGCGGCCACCGCAAGAATGCAGCCTAAGATATGCGGGCATAAGAGCCTTATGCCGCGCAGATCTTAGGCTGCAGTCGGCGTAACAAGGTTCCTGAATCAGGAGAACTCGTTACGCCGGGGCAAGTAAGCAATTGCGCTGTGTAACCTATGGTTACACAGGCGCAATTGCTTCTTGAATCCACCCCATGGATGAGATAGTTTCTGTGTATCCAGAAAGCATACAGCAGCTTTCTGGACACACAGGGGCAGATCCACAGAGATCTGCACGGGCGCAGCGTATGGGAGATACGCTACGCCGCTGTAACTTACGGCGGCGTAGTGTATCTCTCGGCGCGTAATTCAAATCGGCGGGTAGGGGGCCTGTTTTATTTAAATGAAGCGCGTCCCCGCGCCGAATGAACTGCGCAATGCGCTAAATGACGTCGCAACGACGTAATATTTTTTAACTTAGACGTCAATTACGTCCATCCCTAAATTAAAAAATTCAAATTTCGACGCGGGAACGACGGCCATACTTAACATGGCAAGTCTATCTATACACCGCAAAATACCAGCTTTAACTATACGCCGGAAAAAGCCGACTAGAGACGACGTAAGAGAATGTGACGGCCGCACGTACGTTGGTGGATCGTCGGAAATAGCTAATTTGCATACCCGACGCGGAAAACGATGCGAGCTCCACCCAGCGGGCGCCGAAGTATTGCACCTACGTTCCGAAGGCGTACGAAGCTGTATGCCTGTCGGATCGAACCCAGATGCCGTCGTATCTTGGATTGAAGATTCAAACTAAAGATACGACGCGGGAAATTTGAAAGTACGCCGGAGTATCAGTAGATACGCCGGCGTACTCTCACTGTGGATCTGCCCCACAGAGAAAAAAGGTGTCCCTAAAAATGTTCTTGAAATGTTGGCAACTATGTAGCTGAATGTGTGACTGAGCCCCATGAATTCCGGGGAAAGTCCGATATGTTGTATCTTGTTTTTCCCCTGTAGGTGGCAGCAGAGTGTAGACAATGTCATACACAGGGATATGTCCTGGCATGTCAGGAAATATATTAATAAAGCGGAGTACCGTCTGGGTGAAAATAAATAAAAATGAAAGTCATCATCTACAAATACTACAGCTGCTGACTTTTAATATAAAAGGACACTTACCTGTCCAGGGAGCCCGCAATGTCTGCACCCCGAAGCCGACCCGTCCATCAGCTCCCAGGGCAGGCCCCCCGGCATCCTTATTATGGCAAACAGGAAATGAAGCCTTTGCGGGTTCACACCCGGTTTCCTACTGCGCATGCGCGAGTCGCGCTGGGATATGAGTGAGGGCAAGATGGCCCCCACCCGTCTCCATAGCATAGCAGGGCGGAAGCGACGTCAAAACGTCACTTCTGCCCATGCTTCTTAACCACTTAAGGGCCCCTTCACGCCGATATACGTCGGCAGAATGGCACGGCTGGGCACATCAACGTATATGTACGTTGCCCTTTAAGCCCAGCCGTGGGGTCGCGGGCGCGCGCCCGCGGTGCGCTCCCGCGACCCGGTCCGAAGCTCCGTGACCGCAGGACCCGCGGACCCGATCGCCGCCGGTGTCCCACGATCGGTCCCCGGCGCTGAAGAACGGGGAGAGCTGTGAGTAAACACAGCTTCCCCGTTCTTCACTGTGGCGCCGTCATCGATCGTGTGTTCCCTTTTATAGGGGGACACAATCGATGATGTCACACCTACAGCCACACCCCCCTACAGTTAGAAACACACTTCAGGTCACACATAACCCCTTCAGCGCCCCCTTGTGGTTAACTCCTAAACTGCAATTGTCATTTTCACAGTAAACAATGCATTTTAAATGCATTTTTTGCTGTGAAAATGACAATGGTCCCAAAAATGTGTCAAAATTGTCCGAAGTGTCCGCCATAATGTCGCGTCGCAAAAAAAAAAAAAACGCTGATCGCCGCCATTAGTAGTAAACAAAAAATAATAATAAAAATGCAATAAAACTATCCCCTATTTTGTAAACGCTATAAATTTTGCGCAAACTAACCGATAAACGCTTATTGCAATTTTTTTTACCAAAGGTAGAAGAATACGTATCGGCCTAAACTGAGGAAAAAATAAATGTAATATATTTTTGGGGGATATTTATTATAGAAAAAAGTAAAAAATATTGAATTTTTTTCAAAACCGTCGCTCTATTTTTGTTTATAGCGCAAAAAATAAAAACCGCAGAGGTGATCAAATACCACCAAAAGAAAGCTCTATTTGTGGGGAAAAAAGGACGCCAATTTTGTTTGGGAGCCACGTCGCACGACCGCGCAATTGTCAGTTAAAGCGACGCAGTGCCGAATCGCAAAAACTGGCCGGGTCCTTTAGCTGCATTTTGGTCCGGGTCTTAAGTGGTTAATGAAGACGGATTTCCCTGTTCTGCCGGTTGTACCCGCCTGACTGGACGCAGGTTTCTTTTTTTCCTTTCCTCCTCTTTTTCTTATCTTAACGTTTTGTTTATTTTTTTTAACTCCTTTTATTTGTTCTGCTTTTATGTTTTCTCACTTTGGTGGAATTGGGAAGACTAACAAGAGACTGGAAAGGGGCGGGGTCTATTCTCAGTGGAATGTTTGTTGTGTTCCTATTTATCTGCTGACTTTCATTTGCCGGCCCCTCCTCTGTACCTCCAGGCAGGCCGTAGGCGGCGTGAATTTCAGACAGTGCTGGCGGGGAAATCCTCCTGCTGAGACACTGTCTGCTCCCGAATGATGGGCACGTCGTCCCGTGCATGAGCCGCCTGCTGGGCATGCCGCGTGTGGCGCGCTCTGTGATCACTGAGCCCCTGAGGCCCGGCTGATCACAGATCGGAGTGAGGGGCTGATCCCCGGCCCCTTACCACGTGATCAGATTTTATTTCCTGATTGAGCTGACAGCGCGAGCAGAACAGAAATGTCACCTAGCAGTGCCCTTCAGTGCCACCTATCAATGCCATCCAGTGCTGCCTACCAGTGCCCACCAGTACCACCTACCAGTGCCACCTATCAATGCCCATCAGTGCTGCCAACCAGTGTCTATCATTGACACCTATCAGTGCTGCCTATCAGTGTCACCTAGCAGTGCCCATCAGTACCACCTTTCAGTGCCACCTATCAATGCACTCCAGTGCCGCCTACCAGTGCCCACCAGTACCACCTACCAGTGCCCACCGGTGCCATCTATCAATGCCCACCTGTGCCACCTATCAATGCCCATCAGTGCTGCCAACCAGTGTCCATCATTGACACCTATCAGTGCTGCTTATCAGTGTCACCTAGCAGTGCCCATCAGTACCACCTTTCAGTGCCACCTATCAATGCCCTCCAGTGCCACCTACCAGTGCCCACCAGTACCACCTACCAGTGCCCATCTGTGCCACCTATCAATGCCCATCAGTGCTGCCAACCAGTGTCCATCATTGACACCTATGAGTGCTGCCTATCAGTGTCACCTAGCAGTGCCCATCAGTACCACCTTTCAGTGCCACCTATCAATGCACTCCAGTGCCGCCTACCAGTGCCCACCAGTACCACCTACCAGTGCCCACCGGTGTCATCTATCAATGCCCACCTGTGCCACCTATCAATGCCCACCAGTGCTGCAAACCAGTGCCCATCATTGACACCTATCAGTGCTGCTTATCAGTGTCACCTAGCAGTGCCACCTATCAGATACCCTTCAGTGCCACCTATCAATGCCCTCCAGTGCCGCCTACCAGTGCCCACCAGTACCACCTACCAGTGCCCATCTGTGCCACCTATCAATTCCCATCAGTACTGCCAACCAGTGCCCATCATTGACACCTATCAGTGCTGCCCATCAGTGTCACCTATCAGTGCCCTTCAGTGCTACCTATCAATGCCCTTCAGTGCCCCCATCAATGCCACCTCTCAGTGCCCCTCAGCGCCCACCAGTGCCGCCTCATCAGTGCAACCAGTGCCACCTATCAATGCCCATCAGTGCTGCCAAACAGTGTCCATCATTGACACCTATCAGTGCTGCCTATCAGTGTCACCTAGCAGTGCCCATCAGTACCACCTATCAATGCACTCCAGTGCCGCCTACCAGTGCCCACCAGTACCACCTACCAGTGCCCATCTGTGCCATCTATCAATGCCCACCTGTGCCACCTATCAATGCCCATCAGTGCTGCCAACCAGTGCCCATCCTTGACACCTATCAGTGCTGCTTATCAGTGTCACCTAGCAGTGCCACCTATCAGTGCCCTTCAGTGCCACCTATCAATACCCTCCAGTACCACCTACCAGTGCCCATCTGTGCCACTGATCAATTCCCATCAGTGCTGCCAACCAGTGCCCATCGACACCTATCAGTGCTGCCTATCAGTGTCACCTAGCAGTGCCCATCAGTGTCCCCTATCAGTGCCTTTCAGTGCTACCTATCAATGCCCTTCAGTGCCCCCATCAATGCCACCTCTCAGTGCCCATCAGCGCCCACCAGTGCAACCAGTGCTACCTATCAGTGCCTATCAGTGCCGCCTTATCAGTTCCCACCAGTACCACCTACCAGTGCCACCTGTCAATGCCCATCAGTGCTGCCAACCAGTGTCCATCATTGACACCTATCAGTGCTGCCTATCAGTGTCACCTAGCAGTGCCCATCAGTACCACCTTTCAGTGCCATCTATCAATGCCCACCTGTGCCATCTATCAATGCCCATCATTGACACCTATCAGTGCTGCCTATCAGTGTCACCTAGCAGTGCCCATCAGTGTCACCTATCAGTGCCCTTCAGTGCCACCTATCAATGCCCTTCAGTGCCCCCATCAATGCCACCTGTCAGTGCCCATCAGCGCCCACCAGTGCCGCCTCATCAGTGCAACCAGTGCTACCTATCAGTGCCGCCTTATCACTTCCCATCAGTGCCGCCTTATCAGTTTCCATCAGTGCAGCCTATCAGTGCACATCAGAGAAGGAGAAAAATTACCTGTTTGCAAAATTTTATAACAAAACTATAAAACAGTTTTGTTTGTTTTTTTTTCCGAAATTTTTAGTCTTTGTTTATTTTTTTAAGCAAAAAAAAAAAACACAACAGTGATTAAATACCACCAAAAGAAAGCTCTATTTGTGGGGGGGGGGGGGTGGATGAGAACCAGTGCCCATCATTGACACCTATCAGTGCTGCCTATCCGTGTCACCTAGCAGTGCCCATCAGTGCCCACTCTTCTGAGTCAGAGGGCACCTCTCCTCTATGGGAAGATTAGATGGAAACAGACCCGCCTGTCCGTTTTCATCCAATCCCATCTGATCCGCAGCGGACAGGATCGGATCCGACGCTCCGTACGGGGGGGTGAATGAAGGGTTTGATCAGGTCCCAGCGGCGGGCCGTCCATAGAGGGCACTGGAGTGCCGCCCCCTCTGGCTCCGCCCCGCCACTGAGAAATAAAAAGAAAAAAAAAAGAACTAAAATAACATTATTTTTTTTATTATTTTTTTACAAAAAAAAAAGGGGGGGGGGTTGTCATCCGGGCCCCTGGGGACCTCCGGACCCCTAAAAAAAAAAAAAATTGGCCCTTTAATATACAAATATATTAAAAAATATATATATTTTTTATAAAAAAAAAAAAAAAAAAGGTGGGGGGTTGCCATCCGGGGCCCTCCGGATCTCTAAAAAAAAAAAAAAAAAAAAAAATTGGCCCTTTAATAAAAAATAAAATAAAAATATATTAAAAAAAATATATTTTTTTTTTTATAAAAAAAGAAAAAAAGGAGAGTTGCCACCTGGGCCCCTGGGGACCTCCGGGCCCCTTACAGGTGTACTGCCTGTACCCCCCTGATGGCGGCCGTGATATTCTCCACTATTGTCTCTAGGATCCATCTGCCTTCAGTCTGCTGACTCTTCTGCTGTTTGTTCTGGTTATCTCTGTGAGGACTCACATTGGCTTCTGCCTTTCATGTTGTGGTTCCACCACCGCACTCTATGACCTAAGAAAAAAAATAAATAACAAGAATTTTACCTCTTGACCTTTACTTTTGACTTGAATTTTATCTCCTGCCAAGAAAGAATGAATGAGAAAAAAAGCTTTTTTTTTTTTTTCAAAATCGCTCCTCGGTGGTAGCAGAACTAGGCAAGGAAGAGGCATAGGGGGGTCACCGCTGTAATATGGACCTCTTCAAGACCTCCAGGCATAAGATTTATGCAGAGTTTTCGCAGACGGGGCCGCCATCGGGAATTTTGGGGCCCCTTACACAGCTTCAGGCATGGGCCCCCTGGAGCAGAGAACCGGGGGAGGGGGGGGGCGCTGCCGCCTGAAATTGAGAAGCGGGGGGCTCCCGCGACCCGGTCCGAAGCTCTGTGACCACGGCCGCGGGACTCGATCGCCGCTGGAGTCCCGCGATCGCTCCCCGGAGCTGAAGAACGGGGAGAGCTGTATGTAAACACAGCTTCCCCGTTCTTCACTGTGGCGCCATCATTGATCGTGTGTTCCCTAATATAGGGAAACACGATCGATGACGTCACACCTACAGCCCCACCCCCCTACAGTTAGAAACACAGATGAGGTCACACATAACCCCTTCAGCGCCCCCTTGTGGTTAACTCCCAAACTGTAACTGTCATTTTCACAGTAAACACAGGCCCCGATTCAGGTAGATTTGCCCCTTATTTGCGGAGGCGCAGGGCAGCGTTTTTGCCCTGCGCCCCCGCAAATTTACTGCGCTACCCGCGATTCACGGAGCAGTAGCTCCGTAAATTGCGTGTGCGCTGTGTAAACTTGCCCTGCGTAAGGGCGCCTAATGTAAATGATCCCGTAGGGGGCGGGAATCATTTAAATTAGGCGCGCTCCCGCGCCGAGCGTAGAGCGCATGCTCCGTCGGGATACTTTCCCGACGTGCATTGCGGCAAATGACGTCGCAAGGACGTCATTTGCTTCAAAGTGAACGTGAATGGCGTCCAGCGCCATTCACGAATCACTTACGCAAATTACGTAAAATTCGAACGTCGCAACGTGGGAACAACGGGTATACTTTAGCATTGGCTGCCCCTGCTATTAGAAGGGGCAGCCTTACGCTAAACACGCCGTACGGAAACGACGTAAATTGCATACGCAGGGCTCGCGCAACATTGTGAATCGGTGTTAGTATGCAATTTGCATACTATACACTGAGCACAATGGGAGCGCCCCCTAGCGGCCATCGCTAGAATGCAGCCTAAGATATGCGGGCATAAGAGCCTTATGCCACGCAGATTTTAGGCTGCAGTCTGCGTTACGATGTTCCTGAATCAGGAGCATTCGTAACGCCGGGGCAAGTAAGCAATTGCGCTGTGTAACCTATGGTTACACAGGCGCAATTGCTACTTGAATCCGGGCCAATGCATTTTAAATGCATTTTTTGCTGTGAAAATGACATTGGTCCCAAAAATGTGTCAAAATTGTCCGTAGTGTCCGCCATAATGTCGCAGTCATGAAAAAAACACTGATCTCCGCCATTAGTAGTAAAAAAAATAAAACTTAATAAAAATGCAATAAAACGATCCCCTTTTTTTGTAAACGCTATAAATTTGGCGCAAACCAACCGATAAACACTTATTGCGATTTTTTACAAAAAATAGGTAGAAGAATACGTATCGGCCTAAACTGAGGAAAAAAAAATAACGTTTTATATATTTTTTGGTGGATATTTATTATAGCAAATAGTAAAAAAATATTGTGTATGGTAAGTGAATTGCGCTCCCCTTCTTTTTCCTTTTATCTATCACCACCTGTTTCTAGGTACTGATTAGACTATTGATCATCAATACATATCACCTCTATATAAATAAATAAATGTGTTGATATTCTTTTCAAGAGAAATATAAATGCACCCAAGAAAAGACATAAACTATATAAAACTTGCATGAATCTGTCTATACAGTCGTGACATAGGGCCAGATTCACGTAGATGAGCGGCGGCGTAACGTATCGTAGATACGTTACACCGCCGCAAGTTTTCATCGCAAGTGCCTGATTCACAAAGCACTTGCGATGAAAACTACGCCGGCGGCCTCCGGCGCAAGGCGGGCCAATTCAAATGGGCGTGTGCCATTTAAATTAGGCGCGCTCCCGCGCCGGACCTACCGCGCATGCTCCGTTTTCGCAATTCCCGTCGTGCTTTGCGCGCAGTGACGTCATTTTTTCAAAACGGCGACGCGCGTAGCGTAATTCCGTATTCCCGGACGGCTTACGCAAACTACGTTATTTTTAAAATTTCGACGTGGGAACGACGGCCATACTTTATACAGCACATACGATTGCTGTGTAAAGTTAAGGCACCAAAAACGACGACTAACTTTGCGACGGGAAACTAGACTAGCGGCGACGTAGCGAACGCGAAAATCCGTCGTGGATCCGCCTAACTCCTAATTTGCATACCCGACGCTGGTTTACGACGCGAACTCCCCCCAGCGGCGGCCGCGGTACTGCATCCTAAGATTCGACAGTGTAAAACAATTACACCTGTCGGATCTTATGGATATCTATGCGGCTGATTCTATGAACCAGTCCCATAGATAGAAACAGAGATACGACGGCGTATCTCATTTGTGAATCTGGCCCTATATATTTTTGGGGGATATTTATTACAGCAAAAAGTAAAAAAATATTGAATTTTTTTCAAAACCGTCGCTCTATTTTTGTTTATAGCGCAAAAACTAAAAACTGCAGAGGTGATCAAATACCACCAAAAGAAAGCTCTATTTGTGGGGAAAAAAAAGGATGCCGATTTTGTTTGGGAGCCACGTCGCACGACCGCGCAATTGTCAGTTAAAGCGACGCAGTGCCGAATCGCAAAAACATGGCCGGGTTCTTTAGCTGCATTTTGGCCCGGGTCTTAAGTGGTTAATAATAATATATATATATATATATATATATATATATATATATATATATATATAAAAAAATGTAATTTTTTTTTATAAAAAAGGGGGGGGGGGGTTGCCATCCGGGGGCCCTGGGGACCTCTGGGCCCTTTAATAATAATAATAATAATAATAAAATATATATATATATATATATATATATATATATATATATATATATATATATATATATAGATATATAGATATATATATATAGATAGAATAGATAGATAGATATACCGTATTTATTGGGGTATAGCGCGCTCCCGCGTATAGCGCGCACCCCTAAAGTTGCAGCGGATTCCTGTGGAAAAAAGTTTTTTTGTACCTACAGTTTTGGTGTCTTGTGCGGCGTCCATCGGCGGCCTCGTCGGGTCCGGCGTCCGTCTGCGGCTTCGGGTGTCCTCTTCGTCGGGTCCGGCGTCCTTCTGCGGGGTCCTCGCGTCCTCCCCTCTCGTTTCCCCGCGCCGAGTTTGAATACTGCGCCGACATATACAGAGCGCAGTACACTCGTGTATTGTCGGGCAGGCTCGGCAACTCTCGCGCTGACGTCCTGTACGTCCAGGACGTGAGCCGAGACTGCCCCTCTATACACGATTGTACTGCGCTCGGTATATGTCGGCGCAGTATTCAAACTCGGCGCGGGAAAGCGGGTATCGGCGTATACCGCGCACCCACGATTTTGCCCTGATTTTCAGGGCAAAAAAGTGTGCGGTATACGCCGATAAATACGGTATATAAATAAAAAAATATATATAAAAATATATTTTGTTTTTTTATATAAAAAAAAAAAAAAAAGGGGGGGGGGGGGGGTTTGCCACCCGGGCCCCTTACAGGTGTGCTGCCTGTACCCCCCTGATGGCGGCCCTGTTCGCAGAGTATATCAGATGGCGTCAGTATAAGCTGAGTTATATTCAGGAATCTTCAGCTCTATCCCATAACTTATCCAGGGAGAAGGGGAAATTCCAGACCATCCAAGATAATATTGTCTGCGACCAAGGATGTGCGTCCCATCAATTACGAGATATCATAAATCCTTGGAAGCTCCTGAGATGTGAAAGCCGAAAACAAATCATTTCTCGGAAAGTTTTACTGCTCACCCAACCTCCAGATTAGAAGGCACTCCATTCCGCACTCCATTCCGCTCTCTTCTTCCCAAAAGGTTTTTTTTCAAAGTTTTTTTTAATTTGCACTAAACAGTTGGGGCCAGATTCTGAAAGGACTCACGACGGCGCAGCGCCATGTACGCCGTCGTAAGTCCTAATCCGACCCGTCGTATCTATGCGCCTGATTCTTAGAATCAGTTACGCATAGATATCCATTAGATCCGACAGGCGTAAGTCTCTTACGCCGTCGGATCTTAACTGCATTTTTTTTTTGCCCGCTAGGTGGCGCTTCCGTCGAATTCCGCGTCGAGTATGCAAATTAGCTAGATACGCGAATTCCCGAACGTACGCGCGGCCGACGCAGTAAAGTTACGACGTTTACCTTAGGCCCCATACACACGAGAGGATTTATCAGCGGATACACTCCACCCGACCGTTTCCGCGGATAAATCCTCTCGAGGATTTTGATCCGATGGAGTGTACTCACCATCGGATCGAAATCCGTGCCGAAATCCCATCGCGGCGACGTGCGCGACGCTGTCATATAAGGAATTCCACGCATGCGTCGAATCATTACGACGCATGCGGGGGATTGATTCGGACGGATTGATCCGGTGAGTCTGTACAGACCAGCGGATCAATCCGTTGGGATGGATTCAAGCGGATAGATTTGAAAGCATGTCTTCAAATTTTTATCCGCTGGAAATCCATCCCAGGGGATAAAAATCCACGGAAACAGATCCGCTGGATTGTACACACCAGGGGATCTATCCGCTGGAGCCGGTCCGCGGATCAATTCTAGCGGATGGATCCTCTCGTGTGTACGGGGCCTTAGGCTTTTCCCGGCGTATAGTTGCCCCTGCTATATGAGGCATAAGTGCGGCGTACCAATGTTAAGTATGGCCGTCGTTCCCACGTCGAAATTTGAAAAAGTTACGTCGTTTGCGTAAGTCGTCCGTGAATGGGGGCTGGACGTCATTTACGTTCACGTCGAAACCAATGACGTCCTTGCGGCGTACTTTGGAGCAGTGCACACTGGGAAATTCCACGGACGGCGCATGCGCCGTTCCGCAAAAACGTCGATCACGTCGGGTCACAGTAGTTTTACATAAAACACGCCCCCCCTGATCCAAATTTGAATTAGGCGGGCTTACGCCGGCCGATTTACGCTACGCCGCCGCAACTTACGGAGCAAGTGCTTTGAGAATACAGCACTTGCCCGCGTAAGTTGCGGAGGCGTAACGTAAATCGGATACGTTACGCCGCCGCAGAAATACGCCGCTGACTGAGAATCTGGCCCTTAATTTTTCAGGACATGTTTTCGAGGTTCACAACCACCTTCCTCACCCTGATGAACACAGAGGAACCCTTGTCTTAACTTGTCTCTGGTCTCCTCTGATAATAATTATCATATCTACAACTTCTGATACATTGTTATGTGAAGGTCAGTGGGAAGAATGCTCCTTACACTTGTAGACATTGGGAGGAATTAAAGGGGTTGTAAAAGTTTGTTTTTTCTTTTCTAAATAGGTTCCTTTAAGCTTGTGTATTGTTGGTTTACTAACCGTATATACTCGAGTATAAGCCGAGTTTTTTAGCACATTTTTTTGTGCTGAAAATGCCCCCCCCCCGGCTTATACTCGAGTCACGTTTTTGCGCCTGATCTCCTGGACTTTGGGCATCCGGTACTGGCCGAACTCGGCACACATGTAGCCCCACTCTTCCTCTACAAGTGTGCAAAGTTTGTTGTCCGGGGGACCTACGGCCAGGGAGCACAGAGTTTTCAAAGCCGGGCACCCCTTCCGTAGACTCCCATGATAAACGGTATTTTCTTTAGTAACTTTGGGGACCTGGTACTGGCCGGTCGTAGGGTCCCTGGACCCGCAACTTGGCACACATGTAGCCCCATTCCTTCTCTACAAGTGTGCAAAGTTTGTTGTCTGGGGGAACCTAGGGCTGGGGAGCACCGATTTTTCAAAGCTGGGCACCCCTTCCATAGACTCCCATGTTAAACGGTAATTTCTCCGGTGAATTTGGGGACCTGGTACTGGCTGGTCGCAGGGTCCCTGGACCCGGATCTTGGCACACATGTAGCCCCACTCTTCCTCTACAAGTGTGCAAAGTTTGTTGTCCGGGGGACCTACGGCCGGGGAGCACTGAGTTTTCAAAGCCGGGCACCCTTTCCATAGACTCCCATGTTAAACGGTAATTTCTCCAGTGAATTTGGGGACCCGGTACCGGCCGGTCGTAGGGTCCCTGGACCCAGAACTTGGCACACAAGTAGCCCCATTTTTTCTCTACAAGTGTGAAAAGTTTGTTGTCTGGGGGAACCTAGGGCTGGGGAGCACCGATTTTTCAAACCCGGGCACCCCTTCCATAGACTCCCATGTTAAACGTCAGTCTAGTCATGGACACAGTGAGGCATGGACACAGTGAGGCATGGACACAGTGAGGCATGGACACAGTGAGGCATGGGCACAGTGAGGCATGGGCACAGTGAGGCATGGACACAGTGAGGCATGGACACAGTGAGGCATTGACACAGTGAGGCATGGGCACAGTGAGGCATGGGCACAGTGAGGCATGGGCACAGTGAGGCATGGGCACAGTGAGGCATGGACACGGTGAGGCATGGGCACGGTGAGGCATGGGCACAGTGAGGCATGGACACAGTGAGGCATGGACACAGTGAGGCATGGACACAGTGAGGCATGGGCACAGTGAGGCATGGGCACAGTGAGGCATGGGCACAGTGACAATTGATGGCACAGTGGCGACAATTGATGGCACAGTGGCTGCGTTTAATGGCACAGTGGCGACAATTGATAGCACAGTGGCGACAATGGATGGGCACAGTGGCGACAATTGATGGCACAGTGGCTGCGTTTGATGACACAGTGCCGACAATTGATGGCACAGTGGCTGCGTTTGATGGCACAGTGGCGACAATTGATGGCACAGTGGCTGCGTTTGATGGCACAGTGGCGACAATTGATGGCACAGTGGCGACAATTGATGGCACAGTGGCGACAATTGATGGCACAGTGGCTGCGTTTGATGGCACAGTGGCGACAATTGATGGGCACAGTGGCTGCGTTTGATGGCACAGTGGCGACAATTGATGGGCACAGTGGCTGCGTTTGATGGCACAGTGGCGACAATTTATGGCACAGTGGCTGCGTTTGATGGCACAGTGGCGACAATTGATGGGCACAGTGGCTGCGTTTGATGGCACAGTGGCGACAATTGATGGCACAGTGGCTGCGTTTGATGGCACAGTGGGAACAATTGATGGCACAGTGGCGACAATTGATGGCACAGTGGCGATAATTGATGGCACAGTGGCTGCGTTTGATGGCACAGTGGCGACAATTTATGGCACAGTGGCTGCGTTTGATGGCACAGTGGCGACAATTGATGGGCACAGTGGCTGCGTTTGATGGCACAGTGGCGACAATTGATGGGCACAGTGGCTGCGTTTGATGGCACAGTGGCGACAATTGATGGGCACAGTGGCTGCGTTTGATGGCACAGTGGCGACAATTGATGGGCACAGTGGCTGCGTTTGATGGCACAGTGGCGACAATTGAGGGCACAGTTGTGACAAATGACAATTGATGGCACAATGAGGCTGCAATTGATGGGCAGTGGATTTAAAATTATAATTATAATAACAATTAATATTCAATTTAAATTGCAAACGTAAAAAAAAAACAATTAACAATTATAATTAAAATAATAATTCAATTTAAAAATCATTAAAAACAAGATTTAAAATAATAGGAATAATTAAAATTTGCAAATTAATTAAAAATTATAAAAAAAAAAAATTATAATTATAATAACATTTAATATTAAACAAAAAAAAATATATATATAATTAAAATAGTGATACATTTCAAAATTAAAAATAATTAAATTTAAAACAGTTTGTATAATTAATTTTAAAATCCAGTTTTTACAATTTTTTTATTTTTTTTTAATTCACATGTAAAAATAACTAAAAATGTTAATTATTGAGTACAAAAATGTGCCCAGATGCAGGGACTCCAGAACAGCCCTGGTAATAATAATAAGGTTGGAACAGATCACGCCGCACAGCTCTGCGCATGCTCACTGATCACACGTGCTGTGTACATCAAGGCTCGAAGCCTGAAAACAAGGGGCGGGGCTATGTCCTTGCTTTACCATGTGAAGGGGCGGGGCGGGGCGGGGCTGCCGCTACACTAGTCTGCGAAGGAATCCTCCCACTTGTTATAAGAGACTAGAAAGCGGGAACTTTGCCGTGTGTGTGGGCGTGGCTCACAGATGAACACAGGCGGAACTTTTTCGTGTGGGCGGGGCTGTCGGCCTTCGTTACCATGGCAGGAGGTGGAAAGTTTGCTGTGAGTGGGCGGGGCTCGCTTCCCTTCCTGTCCCAGGACGTGGGCGGAGCTCGCAACCTTGCTGTGAAACAGGGTGGGAGGAGAGACTTTGTGTGTGGGCGGGGCTCGCTTCCTTGCTTTCCCTAGGCAGGGGGGCGGGGCCGCACGAAGTAGCGGGGAGGAGTTTAGCGGTCGGTCGTTGAGCGGTACAAAGTGTGCAAAAAGTTCTCCAAGTTCGCACAGCGGTGAGAGCGGGAGAACCGAGCACCGGAGAGGTGAGCCCGGGGACCGGAGGGTGTGATATCTGTGTCTTCTTATTGTCAGTATAACCCCCTCCCCTCTATATATAATCCTCATCTATATATGTCCCCTGCCTTATTCAGCCCCCCCAAGATATATATATATATATATAGCCTGTATCCCCCCATTATATATTATAGATATCGCCTGTATCCCCCCCCCATTATATATTATATATATCGCCTGTATCCCCCCAATATATATTATAGATATCGCCTGTATCCCCCCCAATATATATTATAGATATCGCCTGTATCCCCCCAATATATATTGTATATATCGCCTGTATCCCCCCCCAATATATATTATATATATCGCCTGTATCCCCCCAATATATATTATAGATATCGCCTGTATCCCCCCCCAATATATATTATAGATATCGCCTGTATCCCCCCCAATATGATATTATAGATATCGCCTGTATCCCCCCCCAATATATATTATAGATATCGCCTGTATCCCCCCCAATATATATTATAGATATCGCCTGTATCCCCCCCAATATATATTATAGATATCGCCTGTATCCCCCCCAATATATATTATAGATATCGCCTGTACCCCCCCCAATATATATTATAGATATCGCCTGTATCCCCCCCAATATATATTATAGATATCGCCTGTATCCCCCCCCCCAATATATATTATAGATATCGCCTGTATCCCCCCCCCAATATATTATAGATATCGCCTGTATCCCCCCCCCAATATATATTATAGATATCGCCTGTATCCCCCCCCCAATATATATTAAGATATCGCCTGTATCCCCCCCCCAATATATATTATAGATATCGCCTGTATCCCCCCCCCCAATATATATTATAGATATCGCCTGTATCCCCCCCAATATATATTATAGATATCGCCTGTATCCCCCCCAATATATATTATAGATATCGCCTGTATCCCCCCAATATATATTATAGATATCGCCTGTATCCCCCCCAATATATATTATAGATATCGCCTGTATCCCCCCCAATATATATTATAGATATCGCCTGTCCCCCCCCCAATATATATTATAGATATCGCCTGTATCCCCCCCAATATATATTATAGATATCGCCTGTATCCCCCCCCAATATATATTATAGATATCGCCCTGGACCCCCCCCCCAATATATATTATAGATATCGCCTGTATCCCCCCCAATATATATATATTATAGATATCGCCTGTATCCCCCCCCAATATATATTATAGATATCGCCTGTATCCCCCCCAATATATATATTATATATATCGCCTGTATCCCCCCAATATATATATTATAGATATCGCCTGTATCCCCCCCCAATATATATTATAGATATCGCCTGTATCCCCCCAATATATATATTATAGATATCGCCTGTATCCCCCCCCAATATATATTATAGATATCGCCTGTATCCCCCCCAATATATATTATAGATATCGCCTGTATCCCCCCCCCCCCAATATATATTATAGATATCGCCTGTATCCCCCCCAATATATATTATAGATATCTCCTGTATCCCCCCAATATATATATTATAGATATCGCCTGTATCCCCCCAATATATATTATAGATATCGCCTGTATCCCCCCCCAATATATATTATAGATATCTCCTGTATCCCCCCAATATATATATTATAGATATCGCCTGTATCCCCCCCCCAATATATATTATAGATATCGCCTGTATCCCCCCCCAATATATATTATAGATATCGCCTGTACCCTCCCCCCCCAATATATATTATAGATATCGCCTGTATCCCCCCCAATATATATTATAGATATCGCCTGTATCCCCCCCCCAATATATATTATAGATATCACCTGTATCCCCCCAATATATATTATAGATATCGCCTGTATCCCCCCCCAATATATATATTATAGATATCGCCTGTATCCCCCCAATATATATTATAGATATCGCCTGTATCCCCCCCAATATATATTATAGATATCGCCTGTATCCCCCCCCAATATATATTATAGATATCGCCCTGGACCCCCCTCGGATTGATGGTAAATGCTCTTTCTGATAGAAAGTAAAAAATAGATTTTGAAAAATTGATTGGATTTGAGGATAAAAAACAAACAAAGTTGGGGGGCCGATGGGGAAACCCCCAAATCCTGCATCTCCCCTGGCAGGGCACATTATCCAAGAGGGCACTGCCACCTTCCCATAGAGGGCACTGCCACCTTCCCATAGAGGGGGGGGACTTGTTCACCAACAAAGCTTAGATAGGAGGCACACGTGTCCTCATGACTGTCAGGAGAGACATCATCAGGGGAAGGAAGTGTTCCTCTATATGTGACCACTACTGGGGGGTAAAATCTCCTGTCTGATGGAAGTCAGCAGGTTTAACGAGAAGGAATGCAGAGGTGTCGTAAAACGGGGTCATCTCAGGTTCCTCAACCCCCCCCCCCCCCCCCAATGTGTTGTAAATGGGTCATGTCATAAATGGTCTGGTGTGTATTTTAAGCATCAATGGTGTAACCCCCCCCCCCCCCTTTTTTTTTTTTTTTTCCGGCTTTCCTTCCTCCTTTTCTACAATCTATTCTGACACACTTTGTTTACATGTAAAAAAAAATGTGTTTATGTGTGTGTGTGTGTGTGTGTGTGTGTATATATATACACATACAGATTTTTTTTTTATATATATATTTTTTATATGATATGTTTTAGAATGAGTGTGTGTGTATGTATGTGTGTATATATATATATATATATATATATATATATATATATATATATATATATATATATATATATATATATAGAATTATAAGTAATAATTAGCATTATAAAAATAAATATAAATAAGATATTTTTTTATATGTACCGTATTCCTATATTTACAATAATTATTTTTTATATTGTATGTTTAGAATTATTGTGTGTGTGTGTGTGTGTGTGTTATTTGTATTTATTTTTAGAATACTAATATATATATATATATCAGGGGTTGACAAATTTGCTTGGAATCTAGGAGCCAGGTAAAAAAGTTAGGAGCCAGAAAACGCGCCCCCCGTCCCGGCGAGCTTGCGCGCAGAAGCGAACACATACGTGAGCAGCGACCGCATATGTAAACGGTGTTCAAACCACACATGTGAGGTATCGCGGCGATTGGTAGAGCGAGAGCAATAATTCTAGCTCTAGACCTCCTCTGTAACTCAAAACATGCAACCTATAGAATTTTTTTAAACGTCGCCTATGAAGATTTTAAAGGGTAAAAGTTTGTCGGCATTCCACGAGCGGACGCAATTTTGAAGAGTGACATGTTGGGTATCAATTTACTCGGCGTAACATTATCTTTCATGATATAAAAAAAAAGGGGGATAACTTTACTTAATTTAATTCTCTAGGGTGTTAGGATAAAAAATATATATAATGTTTGGGGGTTCTAATTAGAGGGAAGGAGATGGCAGTGAAAATAGTGAAAAACAACATTAGAATTGCTGTTTAACTTGTAATGCTTAACTTGTAATACCAACGGCCACCACCAGATGGCCCCAGCTCACAAAAAAAAAAAAAAATTTTTTTTTTTTTGCCCCCCTTCCAATTCAAGTCGCCAGGACCCTATTTCTAGTCGCCATGGCGACCTGGCGCCCGGGATTTGTCGAGCCCTGATATAATTTTTTATATATATATATATATATATATATATAAGTAAGAATTATAAAAATAAGTACAAATAAGATATTTTTTTACATTACCGTATTTATCGGGGTATAGCGCACACCCCTAATGTGGACCCGCATTCCTGTAAAAAAAAAAAAATTTTAGTACACAGTTTTGGTGTCTTGCGCGGCGTCCGTCTGCGCTTTCGGTGGTGTTCTCCCGCGCCGCTTCCCGCGCTCCGTTTGAAAGCCTCCACCGACGTATACCGAGTGCAGTACCCTGCCAGGCTCGGCTTCGCTCGTGCTCACGCTCTGTGACGTTTATGCGTGAGCACGAGCGAAGCCGAGCCTGGCCGAATGTACTCGCTGATACCGATTACCAATACTTTTTTTCAATATTGTTTGACAGATGGGGACTGATAGGTGGCTGGCACTTAGAAGTGGCACTGACTGGTGGCTGGCGCTGATGTGCACTTACAGGTGGCACTGATTGCATTGATAGGTGGCACTTGTGGGCACTCATAGATTGCACTGATAGGTGGCACTTATGGGCAGTGGCTGGCACTGATGGGCACTTGTGGGGACTGACAGGTGGCACTGATTGCATTGATAGGTGGCACTTGTGGGCACTGATAGGTGGCACTTATGGGCAGTGGCTGGCGCTGATGGGCACTTGTGGGGACTGACAGGTGGCACTGATTGCATTGATAGGTGACACTTGTGGGCACTCATAGATGGCACTGATAGGTGGCACTTATGGGCACTGACAGGTGGCTGGCACTAAAATGCCGGCAAAAAATGACACAAGGAAAATACCTATTTAAAAAAAACTATGCTGCAACGCCCATCTTGGTACCCCCTGCACTCGGCTCCTCTAAGCAGCAGCAGACATCTTGTTGCACCCATGGGCTGCGTGTAACAAGATGAGTGAGTGACTTGTATAGCGCTACACACGCGAACTGAATCGCCTCTGGGCGCTTTTTCCAGCCAGTGTCTTCCTGGCTGGTGCGGTCATTTACCCCGTAGGATCTGGACACACAGGGGGCAACATCCCTTGTGCTAGAAATAAGGCATGACAGGTCCTCTCTACGGAGACATCTGAGGTCTGTAAGATCCCACTTCTCTCCTGTAACCTGGAAAGCCTGAACCCCCCCCCCCATGCTTCCGGTCTCCTAGACCAGTGGCTTCAGCCCTGGGGTCGAATGTGACCCCTTGCTTTCATCTGGCCCTTGGGGCACTATTTTATTCATCAACTCCAATGATGGGGGGTCGCAATGGCTCCCGGGGGCAGCAATGATGGGGGGTCGCAATGGCTCCCGGGGGCAGCAATGATGGGGGGTCGCAATGGCTCCCGGTGGCAGCAATGATGGGGGGTCGCAATGGCTCCCGGGGGCAGCAATGATGGGGGGTCGCAATGGCTCCCGGGGGCAGCAATGATGGGGGGTCGCAATGGCTCCCGGTGGCAGCAATGATGGGGGGTCGCAATGCCTCCCGGTGGCAGCAATGATGGGGGGTCGCAATGGCTCCCGGGGGCAGCAATGATGGGGGGTCGCAATGGCTCCCGGGGGCAGCAATGATGGGGGGTCGCAATGGCTCCCGGGGGCAGCAATGATGGGGGGTCGCAATGGCTCCCGGGGGCAGCAATGATGGGGGGTCGCAATGGCTCCCGGGGGCAGCAATGATGGGGGGTCGCAATGGCTCCCGGGGGCAGCAATGATGGGGGGTCGCAATGGCTCCCGGGGGCAGCAATGATGGGGGGTCGCAATGGCTCCCGGGGGGCAGCAATGATGGGGGGTCGCAATGGCTCCCGGGGGCAGCAATGATGGGGGGTCGCAATGGCTCCCGGGGGCAGCAATGATGGGGGGTCGCAATGGCTCCCGGTGGCAGCAATGATGGGGGGTCGCAATGCCTCCCGGGGGTCGCAATGGCTCCCGGGGGCAGCAATGATGGGGGGTCGCAATGGCTCCCGGGGGCAGCAATGATGGGGGGTCGCAATGGCTCCCGGGGGCAGCAATGATGGGGGGTCGCAATGGCTCCCGGGGGCAGCAATGATGGGGGGTCGCAATGGCTCCCGGGGGCAGCAATGATGGGGGGTCGCAATGGCTCCCGGGGGCAGCAATGATGGGGGGTCGCAATGGCTCCCGGGGGCAGCAATGATGGGGGGGGTCGCAATGGCTCCCGGGGGCAGCAATGATGGGGGGTCGCAATGGCTCCCGGGGGCAGCAATGATGGGGGGTCGCAATGGCTCCCGGGGGCAGCAATGATGGGGGGTCGCAATGGCTCCCGGGGGCAGCAATGATGGGGGGTCGCAATGGCTCCCGGGGGCAGCAATGATGGGGGGTCGCAATGGCTCCCGGGGGCAGCAATGATGGGGGGTCGCAATGGCTCCCGGTGGCAGCAATGATGGGGGGTCGCAATGGCTCCCGGGGGCAGCAATGATGGGGGGGTCGCAATGGCTCCCGGGGGCAGCAATGATGGGGGGGGTCGCAATGCCTCCCGGGGGCAGCAATGATGGGGGGTCGCAATGGCTCCCGGTGGCAGCAATGATGGGGGGTCGCAATGGCTCCCGGGGGCAGCAATGATGGGGGGTCGCAATGGCTCCCGGGGGCAGCAATGATGGGGGGGTCGCAATGGCTCCCGGGGGCAGCAATGATGGGGGGTCGCAATGGCTCCCGGGGGCAGCAATGATGGGGGGTCGCAATGGCTCCCGGGGGCAGCAATGATGGGGGGTCGCAATGGCTCCCGGGGGCAGCAATGATGGGGGGTCGCAATGGCTCCCGGGGGCAGCAATGATGGGGGGGTCGCAATGGCTCCCGGGGGCTATTTTAACAGTGAGAGACAGAATAACAACAAAAATATCCAGAAAAAACGCATTTCAAAAAGTTATAAATAGATTTGGATTTTAATTAATGAAATAAGTATTCAACCCCTTCATAAAACATGACTTGGTAGTTGGTGGAAAACCCTTGTTGGCAATCAGAGGTCAGACGTTTCTTGGAGTTGGCCTCCAGGTTCTCGCACATCTCAGGAGGGATTTTGTCCTCTTTGCAGATCCCCTCCAAGTCATTAAGGTTTCCAGGCTGATGTTTGGTAACTCGAACCTTCAGCCCCCTCCACATTTTTCCTATGGGATTAAGGTCTGGAGACTGGCTAGGCCACTCCTTTGTTGCCTTGGCCGTGTGTTTTGGGTCATTGTCATGCTGGAAGACCCGTCCACGACCCATTTTAAATCTCCTGATTGAGAGGAGGTGGTTCACTTCTCACCCAAGATTTGATGGTATTTGGGCCCCATCCATCGTCCCTTTGACGCAGTAAAGTTGTTCTGTCCCCTTAGTAGAAAAACACCCCGAAAGCATAATGTTTCCCCTCCATGTATGGCGGTGGGGGGGGATGGTGTTCTCCATGTATGGCGGTGGGGGGGGGGGGGATGGTGTTCTCCATGTATGGCGGTGGGGGGGGGGCGGTGTTCTCCATGTATGGCGGTGGGGGGGGGGGGGGTGGTGTTCTCCATGTATGGCGGTGGGGGGGGGGGGGGGGTGGTGTTCTCCATGTATGGCGGTGGGAGGGGATGGTGTT